>NW_010973360.1:4290158-4315161 GCF_000737465.1 Haliaeetus leucocephalus
CTGCAGCAGCTACACCTTGAAGCATCAGCGGCTGTTCATGAGGGCACGTTGGAGCACCTCGAAGTGTGTGGCCGTGGAGAAGCCCATGACAGTGCAGGTACATCCCTAAGGGACTGCAGTCTGGATAAGTCCAAGCCAAAGCAGGGGCAAGGGGAGGAGTTCATTGCAATGTTAAACCCTATAATCTGGTCCAAAGGGACCAGGGGTGGAGATTGTAATGCAAATACCTTTAAATTGTTATAACCCATGATTTGACTCCCACATTATAGGAATTACTATAGGAGGAACCACCAGAACCCATGGAGGACAAGCCTTACAAGAAGCACCTCAAGTGCAGCAGTGACCCGACCTGAGCTGGCTTTGGTGCCCAATAACTCCACACAGCACACCACCTCTCCTGTCCTGAGTGACCACCATAACAGATGGAGCCCAACATCATGGACTAAATAAAGTCAGTGGACGTCTGTGGACATTTTACAGACATTTCACAGGGGTGGTCCATAGACTAGGGGAAAGATATCTGCGTATTATATCAAAGGATAGGAAGGGCAGTGGTGGGTAATGAGGATGTACTGGATAGTGTGGGACTTGAGCATCACATAAATGGTATGGAAAAGGGGGTGGAGAATGTGCTGGTTTTGGCTGGGATAGAGTTAATTTTCTTCATACTAGCTAGTATGGGGCTGTGTTTTGGATCTGTGCTGGAAACAGTGTTGATAACCCAGGAATGTTTTGGTTACTGCTGAGCAGTGCTCACCCAGAGCCAAGGGCTTTTCTGCTCCTCACCCCACCCCACCAGCCAGTGGCTGGGGGGGCACAAGGAGTTGGGAGGGGGCACAGCCGGGACAGCTGACCCCGACTGGGCAAAGGGATGTTCCAGACCATATGACGTCATGCTCAGCATATAAAGCTGAGGGAAAAAGAAAGAAGTGGGGGACGTTTGGAGTGATGGTGTTTGTGTTCCCAAGTAAGCGTTAGGTGTGATGGCGCCCTGCTTTCCTGGAGATGGCTGAATACCTGCCTGCCCATGGGAAGCGGTGAATGAATTCCTTGTTTTGCTTTGCTTGTGTGCGCAGCTTTTGCTTTACTTATTAAGCTGTCTTTATCTTAACTCACGAGTTTTCTCACTTTTACTCTTCTGATTCTCTCCCCCACCCCGATGAGGGGGTAGGGAGCAAGCGGCCGTGTGGTGCTTAGTTGCCAGCTGGGGTTAAACCAGGGCACCCTATTATTATTATATTAAGACAGTCACAAATTAACAGCATTTTCTACCAGATAACTGCACAAAACTTTCAGTATAAAATTGAAAATTAAATATAAACAAGTACGTAGCTTTTCATATCATACTTGCTTCAGCAATCATCCACCCAGCCACTATAAAATGCAAAACTATTAATGAAATGAAAACTAAATTTATTAAAATATTGTTTAATTTAGAATAGCTCCACATCCAAGATGTACAAAGGAAAATCTCTTTTATCCCTTGCTTTGATGAATCTGGCCTGTGATCTTGTGAGCTTCTAAAGATGATCAAATTGAGCAGAGGACCCCATGAATCCTAACACAGTACTCTGAGTGATGTCCTTAATGAACACAGTATGAGGTATTTAGACCATCTTGAGGACAACTGCTTCCATCTAGCTCTCATATCTTCAAACAGCTATTTAGTCAAGATGCACTGTAGGTCAGCTATTGAAGCACTCATCTAGGAACAACCCCTTCTATGAAGCAAATAAAATTTGCATATTTTGACACGTCTGAGAGTATTTCGGTCACTAAAAAGGTTTTAGTTTGGTTTGGTTTCTTTGTTTTTAAATTATTTTATTTTACTATTTCTTCTTTATTTTATTTATTATTACTATTATTATGATACTTTTATGGAAAAGTACTGAAGGGAAAGAAATCGTAAGCAAAGCAAAAATTACATGCCATGTGAAAATAATATTTATAGTATTTCTGTCCATATTTCTATTACCAGCTGTAAAATTATTAGTTTCACCTGAGCATTAATTTTTAAGAGAATAAAATGGGTACCCAGTGTAATACACGCAAGCTGAGAGGCCCTAGGCTATGCGTGCACTTGCTAGGAAGCATTCTCAACCTTGCACAGAACTTGCACCTTGCTACGTTTGCGAACAAGAGCTGCAGAGGCTGGAATATGCTGAAAACGTGAACTACTGCTTTTGCACGGAGCAGATTTTGCTCCAGCTGTCACTAGCACTGATGATGCAGCTGAGTTTTTGCAGAGCAGCACTGCCCAAGGAGCCATCTCCTTGCTTGGCTCTTTCTGCAACGGAGCTCATTCGAAACCACGTGTATTGCTCACCTAAACTATTTGCCTGGCAGCATGAGCTTGCAGCTGGGGCAGGGGCCACACAGTGTGGTTTAGGTCTCATTACTGAGTATCCTGTGAAAATGCTTTGACATTCATTTGATCCAGGAACATCACCTATTTAATTATTTCTTTCCCAAGGTGATGCTGCTGGTGGGCAGGCAAAGTGGGCCACCTTGCTGGGTTACACCAGCACAGGCAAGGCACGGGGGCAGCTGTGTTTCACTTAGGAGCTGCTGGGACTGGGAGTGTTTTCTAGCGCAGGGCCCTTCGTAGGATCTCTTAATTCAGGCAACTAGACGTAACATTGAGTCAACAGACCCCTGTTGTTGAATTCTGCTGTTGAATGCCTGTGTCTTCCTCGACACCTGTGACAGGTCCGCAGGGACCTTGCCAGCAGGCAGCTTCCAGTGGAACGCGCGTTCAGTCCTGCATGTTGGCTTTATGTAAATAAAGCCCTTGGTAAGGTCAGGGAGAGCTTGGTGGGATTTGCAATGACTAGGAATACCACTAACTACTAGGACAATCATTAGGATTCTGCAGTTAAGAAACCTTCCACGGCTTTTTCTTCAAGGAGTCCTCACTGGGCTGTTAGCTCAAGGAGCATACTTAGGCTGCAGGACCAACTTAACTTCAGCACACAGAGTTACACTCAGCTTTTAAGGAGATACAATCTGTTTAAAATCTCTTTCTCTCCTCTAATTTGTGCTGTCCATAGGCATATAACTACAATTCATTCACTTCAGCGGTAGTTTCATACTAGCATCAGAGGTGAAGCAACAGCATCTTCCACCACCTACCTCTTATGTCATCAGCGTTAAGGCAACGGAAACTACAGCTGGATCTTCTGAATGCACTGCAGTACTGCAGTTTTGGGTATCTGTCTCTGCTTTCATAAAGCCAAATCCTGCAATTTCACATCTCAGTGTCATCTCCTCAGTATGGAGCACGGCCCAGACGTGGGGCTCCCTGCTGGGAAACTGTCCTGTAGTCTGAACTGTGACGGCCTCTTGTGTACCTCTCCAGTGCACTCCGTCGATGTGCATATTTCTCCTTCCAAGTAACCAGTTCCGCTGTCCCTCCTTTTGAAACTTGACTCACTTGGACTAACACAGCTTCTGAGCCTTGGACTGATATGACTAGTTGAATCAAGCAGGTATTCCCCGCAAAGCAAAGACATGTGATGGTGTGATCATATGATTATGCAGACAGCAATTCCCAATTCTAACTGTCTTGAATTTACAATAAAATTAACATTTTGACGTGAATTTTGCTTTCCAGTAAAGTGTAATAATAACATTTCAGAGGTACCAGAGAATCATAAAAAGAGACAAGTTTGATTACATGAAATTCCTTCTGAAGTTACCTCAAGAGTTTTGTCTGTTCAGGTGTTAAGTAACACTATGGCTTCAGCAGAGCACTACAATCAGTTGAAGATCACTATCATATTAGAGGAGTTTTTGTGCTGACATGGAGTTTCATACATACAACTGAATTTCCTTTCTTGTGAAGCTACCGTGGCACATTATGGGTAATCAATATTTAATTTAACATGTTCAGTAAAATATCCTGTATATCTTTTTCTTTGTGATGTCGCCCTTCTTTTTCACAATGCCACCTTTTTTTTCTTTTTCACCGGAGAGAAAAATATTCAGCCCTGCTTTTAATTAGTCCAGAGAGAGAGTTTTCCGTTTATCCAGAACAGATCTATGCAAACCCCCTTGCAGAATCTATGCAAAAATGGCATTGTCATTTACTGTGTGAGACCTGTTCGTTAAACTATGAAAGAAGTGCAACAAGTGATATATTCTCTGGCATATCATTTTCTGCTGAAGCACACACTTACCTTCAGACGGGTCAAGCTGTTAATAGCCACTGCTGCTCGAACTGTGAAGCAGTAAGATTGGAAAGACAGGGAGTAAGGATGGTAACCCGCAAGATGCCGTTGATAGAAGGAGTTTGTAGAGACACAGTCATTGCATTGCCTCGACTGCCAGATTTGGTTCATCCTCTGGCAAGCTGAAAAGTTACAACATCTGCAGACTTTTTCTGTGAAGAGAAATGTCAACAATTACAATGTAAGCTGTCTTATTTGTTTAAAAGTGCTGCTAGCAATCAATAAATAATAAAATGTGGTATAGTATATACCTTCTCAAATAATTTCCTGGTTATCATAAGTGAATTCTACTGATGGCTGTTGGCAAGCTTATAAGTTACGTATCAGGCACTGTAATACAAATTAGCCTTTGTGTGCTTCTTGGTTTTTGGGGGGTGGAGACGTCACAGAAAACTTTGCTAGATTTAAGACAGTATCATATTGGAGCTCACTTTAGAAGTACTTTTAACAGAGACTTGCAGTTCTAAGTAGCTATAAAGATATGTTTCAGGGCAGGATATAATGATTATTAGCAAGAACTTCAAATTCCACTGTCACCTGTTGCTACTAAATTTCCTGTTAGAAGGAGGAAATCTTAAACAGCACTCTTGGTGCGTTTCACTTTAGTTAGTGCATTTCAAGAGTCTAATGCTTATCTAGGCATTTTATTTTCCAAAATAAGTGTTTATCTTTCAATAGATGAGTTACTTAAGCAAATACACATACAGCTCTATTCTTCACAATTTTATCATATTGCAGTGTCTGCATTAGCTTCAGTGATGTTACTTGAAGAGTTCACAAATATTCATCATGAGCGAAGAATGTCAGTCTTAATCAGCTGTTTATTTGGGAAGTAATTATTATGTAATGTTTACCAGTGTATGCTACTGGGAAAACCTTAAAGGGGAATCAATCTGCAGATGCCTATTTACTCCTTTCAGACTTTCTTGACTGAATATGGCAGCTACATTAGGATCAATAAATCCTATAGTCTGAAGCATTCCTGGCATTCATGCCTTTAGGTAGATGGAAAGCGGCTGACTAATACTCACTGTGTATAAATTTTCTACATGGATATCAGCTCAGATTTTTACACAGTGTACTTCATGCTTGAAGATCAGTGCTTGTGAAATACAGCCTTAAACACATTCTAAACAGAAGCGCACAAATACCTGGCAAAGATCAGCAATCTATCAGCAACTTTATTTTAAGATTAAATTAAAGGTCAGTGCGAGGTCTTCTCCAACACTGGTACCCTGCTTGAAGTCTGTGAGGCGCTGTCAACTGGGCACTTAGGTGAGTTGGGTTGTGAAAAGCTGCCATGCCAAGCCAGTGTCGGCACAGCCTGCAGCCAGTTAATATGGTGTGGCCACCAGCTCTGTGTGAAGCTAACAGCACCAGCCTCAGGATTTGTCAGGCTTTGCCTGGACTTCTCTTTGACTGCCTACAGCTTTGTTTTATTTCATTTCTCTGTTGTGGAAATTATCTTAATGATCAGGTGTGTACTATCTGAATTGTTTTAGCTTTTGCTTCGCTTCGTACAACTGCGTGATGTAATGCTTAGTGGTTTATATTCTTGTGTGACGTAATGCTTATTATATATTCTTGAGTGCAAAAAATTTGTAGCACAGGCCCAGGTGAATACCCTGAGGTATGCCTGCAAGGGGCCAGATGGGGAATAATCACAGGGTTTACTGCAGACATGCACCAGGCAAGCTTGAGAGGAAGGTCCAGCTCCTTCTCCAGGTCATATGTGGGCTGAGAGGTAGCAAGGAGTTACTGGAGGAAAGTGGTGCATACTGGGAAAAAAACAGCATGACTGCCTTGTACTTACACAACCATTTATGCTTCTGAAGTGAAAGCAACGCAGAAGTTTAGCAGGCCATTGTACATGGTCACTTCTTGTGCAAGGCACTGGCAAATTAACTCTGAGATAGTGCTATTCAACCTTTATCTCTACTGCTTCCTTGATTTCTATTCCTCAGTCCCCAGTGCTTGGGTTTTTGCTATAAGCTCCTTATAACACACTCAGGCTATTTCACTCAAGCCACTGTTATGCAAAAAAGGTGCTCCTTTAGTGAAGTTTAACCCAGCAAAGGGAGGTCACAAAAGATCCTCTACAGCATACATGACTTTATTTAAGTCCTATATCTGTTTATAAAGGAGTTATGTGGATGTGTTTAAAGTATCCAGCTTATTTTAAAGCCTCATCAATGATCTCACTTAACTATTTTCAGACTAAACAAAATCATTAGTTACAAAATAGCAGCCTTCTTCAAGTACAATTTGAGCTGTTTACTATGGACAGTCCTGCAAAATATATCTTATTAAGAGGGATTGTATCTCACCTTCAGGCTCTTAAGGCAAAGAAATAGCATGTATCAACCAAAATCTATATATTTAGCTGCATTCTGTTTTGGACACAGAAATTCAGCTGATGTTTACATCCTTTAAAAATGTATACAAAACACTTCTGCCAGATGCAGTTCTAAAATATTTGCGGTGAATTTTATTTTACCTTGATGTAAAGCCACTCAGTCAGTCTCCTGCTCAGTTTTCCTTTGTTCCACAAAAATAGTAGAAACCCATATAGAAGCCCAAGACATCTTCACCGATTTTCCATGTCACCTGTTCAAAACCAGCAAAACAATACTGTACTCAAACCATGTTAAAATGAAAGGAGGAAGACTTGATGCCAGAACAGGAAATTACTGTCAAGAACAGTTGAAAAGTTAAGATCGATGAATGAGAGGATATTCAATGAAAACTGAACTAAATATTTGCTGAGTGAATTACTGCTGGGAGTACTTATAATTATATAAATCTGATGCTACTTCTGTGGAGGCAGAAGCACTTTACCTTAAAAATAGCTATGTTGTTCTCATCTGTAAAATGCTTCCAATGTAACTCTGCTCAGCACCATGGAGCATTAAGACAACAGGCTTTGATTTCTTGCAGGAGAGACGTGAAGATGATGAAAAAGGAGAACGGCAAGGGGCCAGAAATAACTTTTGCTCCTGATAATAACATAAAATAAAGATGTGTTTCTCCATGTCAGCTGATCTTGCAGCAGTATCTTTTGCTTTGTTTAGGGCTGCTGGGAGATGTTCATTGGGAGGAAGAATTAAAGCAGAGCTAAGAAACGCAGCCTAAAATGTGAATCAGCTCATGCTGTAGGCAGTTTCATTCAAGGTTGAACGCTTGTACGCATTATGAATATGACCATCCTTCCTTTCACTCAGTTACCTTCCATAACCCTCTGCCAAGTACAGGTGGTTTCATCTTTCTCTGCAGTACTGGGTATTACTGTGCAGACTGTGAGTAGGCCTGAGATACATATGCTCAACGGAAGGATGTTGAGAAAACATGGAAAATGGCAAAACCTCCAAACCTTGCCCAAACCACGCCCAAGTGCAATCGTGCCATGACGCTGGGGACACCTTCTAAAAACCACATACGTCAGGCACAGTAGACAAGATCAAGGGAGACAACAGTAGCTACTTTGCATTGCATACCGTGATGTCAAGATCTCCAAATCAATCCTAAAAGAGTTAATGTGAGTATCAGAAGCAGTCCTCTTCTCCACCTACCATCAAAGCCTCATCATTCTTACAGCCTGCCTCTGCTGACTCTGATGAACTGCTCAGTGATGCTCTCCTTGATGAAGTCTGGCTTTCCTGAATAGTGGAAGCTCTGAAACACGCCCACGGTCAGATATTAAGGCTACCTGCCACTGCTTATTTCTAAGAAAAACATGTGTGGGCTGCTGTTTCTTTGCAAGAGAGAAAATTTATGATGAATTCAGCATCTTGTTCCAAAGTCATTGAACAATTTGAGCAAGCACAAAACCTATAGCTGCTCCTACTGGACCAATTTCACTTCTAAGGAAAAAGAAACTAACTAACAAATTGCACCTTGGAAAGTTTAAGGAATACTCGGAATGACTCACAATACTTATAAAAGGCACTAATGACTGCTTAGTAACTCACGTCAAGGTTAAGTTTAGTAACAAATATCTGACTTGCCTATTTTCAGGTATTGTTCTAAAGTATGTAAAATGTCTTTCCTATAGAGGACTGACTTTTAATTAATGAATGTTAAAACACCAGTTTGGCTAGAAATCATGAATCTAGTAAAATATAAAGAAGGAACTAATTTTTTTTTATTGTACGTAGAGTTGCTATCGTTTTTATTTTTGTTATGAAGCATAACTATGTTATCAATGAAGATTTGGCTGTCATCATCAAGAATTCAATGACTGCTGTCATGAGAAGTAAAGCCAAAATAAATATATTAGTCTTTGCAATTAGGTGGCTATTTTTATACTTATGGAGATGTAACAGACAAAAGGCTAGGGAAGGTTAGCAGGAGATTTGAGCGTATACACCACCGCATATCCACCTGAGAAAAAATGAAGTAGGGAAAAACACAGCAGAATATTGTTTTGAAAGTGGTATCCACTGGGTTCCCAAAGAGCTACAGTTAATTATCCCCCCCCCCCAAAGAAACAGGCATATACAGCATTTTTGAAAATAGATCGAAGCCCCAGGTATTGGCTCTAAGACTTAGCAAAGCTATAATCCAGGGGCTCTTTCCTTGTGACTTCACACAGAGAATTCAAAAAAGTCAGAGAACATCTCCATTGTCAAATATTTCTAAGTCTTCAAGATGGGTATATATTTAGGTATGCACACGTAGACATACATAGACCTAGTACCTGAGATGAATAGCTGAGGATAATTTTTATATGGGATTGATATAACTTAGTTATTTACACAACCTACTCTCTTAATGGGAAGATCAAGAAAAATAAATAGAGGAAATAAGAAGGCATATTTTATGATGAATAGAAATATCGAACTTTTGAGCATATATACATATGTCATGGAAATAAGTAATAACACATCAACACATGAGAGATGTTAAATTTCTGGCTTTAGGCTCTTTCCTCCCCAGAACATCCTGTAGCTTTGGATACCCACAAGGGGCATATGTGAGTACGTATATACGCACATATGCTGCCCATTCCTTACTGCATTATATAAATGAATTATGTGGCTTTTATGTTATGCAAGAGCTTGTTCTGCCAAGAGCTCTATATGCATATTTTGTATGTGCAATGAATTACACAGACTATTTTGCCATTGTTGAACTGCTAAGGGGGGAAAACGATAAATGTTAATGAAAAAGTCAATAACAGACACTACTGAATTCAATGGGAATTCTGTCATAGTCTTCATTGGGACCAAGATTTCAGCTCTACTCTTTATCATGGCCAGAGACAAGGAAAAGTAAAGATGCTTTGCTATTCTCTAATTCACACTAATTCTTCTTTTCCTTCTATGCTGTAGGAATACTGGTACCCAGAGTTTAAAGAAACTAATCCTTATAACTTGCAAATGCTTCTCTCCCACCAAACTTGAATGCAAAGCTCTAAGCTGAGTTGAAAAAAAACCAGGAAAGTGACTCAACTGAGAAATAGATTACAAGAAGGAAGAGGAGGAATTTTCTCATAAAAAGGACAGTGGTTGTGCATTAGAGCGCACATCACATTATTTCCTTTCTGTATATCTTGTATTTTAATAAGTTGAGGAGAGATTATTCCCAGAGAAACTATGTGATGATATATTAGTTCCTGGAAGGAATTTACAGAGTAGTTGTGCATCTCTTAAGCCCCTTTCTTTTTAAACTGCATGCATCTAGCTCTTTCAGGTTCCCTGCCTATCTTTCAATCCTTTCATCATTCTCGTTGCCTGTGTTCAGAGCTTTCACGAGCAGTGAAAAACAGCATGCAAAATTCTGGTTTCGCCAGAGATTGGCAAAGTCCTTAGTTGTTTCCCTAGCTTTACATAAAACCTCCTGATCCACTTAAGGCCTGATCCAAAGCTGTTCAAGTCAGTTGGAAGAGTTCCATTTGGTACCATGGGTTACATATCAAACTCTCTGTGGAGACATCAGAATGCAGAATATACTGGATTTCTTTTTTTTTTCTCTAACAGTATCTAATTGTAACCTCCTCTCTGAAAGCCACATGCCTGACATTCCTAAAATAAACTTTCCCTCATTTATTGACTAGTACTAATTCCTTAGTCTGTTACCTTTGGAGACCAATTACATTGCTCAAATTTGAAGTCTTTATCCTCCACTTAGAAAGTGTGTTGACATACTGGAAAGAGTTCAGAAAAAAGTCACGAGTATTATCTAAGATCTGGAATATCCATTTTAGACTGAGTGATTATTTTGGTTAACACAGAGAAGGATACCAGCTGAATTGCTCCTGATCTGCAGGGACCTAAATGGGGATAAAATTTTTCATTGTAGCAGGCCCCATAGTATAACAAAATTTAACGACTGGAAGTTTAAAATTAAAAAGCTTGGGTGTTTTTACCAGAGGAGGCAAGAAACCTTTGGAATTATTTGCTTAAGAGCATGCACGTTCTTCATTTATAAAAGCTTAAATCAATCGATAGCCCATAGCCTGTGCAGAGCTGTTGTCCTGTTGCAGGACTCATTTGATGAAATACTATGACCTCTATATGCAGGAAATCCAACTAGGTTTTTTTGCCTTTTTTTTTTTTTTTTTTTAAGCATGTCAAACCATTTAACCTACTTGCACCTTTTCTTACAATTTTAATGCATAAACATGTCAAAATCAGTAAATGCTTTATTTAGGTTTCACTTTTATCAATTTCACATTTTAATAATAGCCTGTGTACGTGAAGTCTTTATCTGTTCAGGAAATCAGGTCAGGATCAGTCCCAAACCTTGGGCAGAAAGTGCATCCTTTTATTTGAAACACAGAAATTGAGTCAGTTTTACGACCTGTCAATAACAGTTAGTGTTATTCACAATGTGACCTCTTTTTTGAAACATTATGGAGGAAACCATTTGTTAAACGTCCCTTTTTAACCAAATGGGTTATAGAGACCACTATTAATGATTTATTCCATTTATTCCAGATTGATATTAATTTCTTCCCAAACGCTTACTTGCTCTAGGATCCTCCTCATATGTAATATTGAATAACTATGCCGAATTGCCATGCTTCATATGTGCATGAATCTGTTCAGCTGTGGTAGATACATTTGCATGCCTCTTACTCTCAGCTAAGGTTACATTCAGCCTACAGCATAAAATGGCAGACTATAAACAAATTCTGCTTTAAATAGTTGAATTGTTTAAGGATACATGCAAATCAGTATAAATAAAAAGTAAAAGCAAGACTACAGCTAAAACTCTTTGACTACTCCACCTTTCTCCCGCATCTTCTATGCAGAGTGTAGGTGACTTAGTGTAGCGTGAATTAAAGATCTTTAGCCCATAGGCCTCTTAGGATGATAATCATCAAGGCAAAACAAACAGCTGCTCCTACAATCAAAAGAAAGCAAAGACTGAGCAAATCCTACTTGATACTATCTTTTATCTTCACCTTTGGAAGTCAGTGTAGATCTGGACTTGGAGTCCAAGAAATGGTCAAAAGATCTTGACCAAGCATTTTTTACTTTGTGGCTGACCAATAAACCCGTAAATTAGAAGAAGGCTCAAGGAGATGGACAAGGGCATTGTGCCCCTGAAGATCACGGAATAATGTAGAGTGTGAGTGACCACAGCTGTTGCAAAGAAAACTGACTTTATCTCAACACACAGGGGACCAGAGGGTGGCCTTCGTTTTGGGTAAACGGCTATCAGCGGTTAAGTGGATCAACTGGTGGTGTAAATGTTTCTCCCTGCATCCACCAAGATTGTGAATGTCTCCCCAAGTTAGCCAGACCAGCATGGGGGGAGTGTGTATGTGGCTCAGTCCCACACAGAGTATAAAACTGAACAATTTAAGACAAGAATTTCAAAGAGAGCAATGGGCTCAAGCTGCTCTAAACCACGTTTTCCTTCCTGGTGGCTGGGGACACCCAGCATCGTGACAGTGAGCATATTATAAAGACTGGTAATGGGGATCACGTTGGTATTGCGATTGAACTGTGCATTGCAGTTGCTGTATTTTGCCAAGTGTAACTTACATTTGTATTGTGATTTCAGTATGTTTTGTATCATTCTGGTAAATCAAAAATCCCATGTGATGTCAAACCTCTTCAAACAAATAAATCTGATATTAAACATTACACTCCACATGTGGAATATCTAAACGAACCTGTTCAGAGAATATTGGACTCTGGCAGACTTACAGGAACTTTATACCTACATCTGTCTATCCATCTGGATGTGCACACACGCGCTTGTAGGAGTAGTAATAGGGCTTTTTCCTAAACATCTTGTGCAAAAAGAAATCTCTTCTCATAATGTTCTAAAGTTCCTCAACTGACTGAAGAAGCAAGGAGACTACAAAAATAAAGGCAAAGGGATTTTTATTCTACAGATTTTTGTATTGTTTTCTTTAACTGAGCAGTGTCATTTTTGTTAATGCTGAGTAGTGTCAGCTTCATTGTCCTTTTTATTAATTTCTCCGCTCAGTGGCCCTAGACAGATAATAATGCAACAGCAGAGTTTTATACTAACTCAATTTTTTATTTCATGAGAGAGTACATGGATTTTCTTTTCCCATTACAAACTTAATTGAAAAGCCAAAATGTACAAATCTTCCATGAAATTATACTAGAAAAAGAACGTTTCAGGTCAATCAAACGTTCTCTTTAGATAAAACTGAAACATTTTGTTTGGAATTTAAGTTTTGTACACTTTTTGCTCGTACTTGAATTATTTTCATTTTCAGTAGTCATTTTAAAATGAAAAATCTCATTGATCCAAAAATGCCAAAGAGGAGTGTTGCCATGCTGTCAAAACAGTTTATATTTTAGGCAGATTGTATATTCTCCACTATGTGTGTCATTCAGACAGTAATGGCATTTCCCATTGAAGTTTTTTAGTAAAAGATTCTAACTGGATCTCCCCCAGGTACGTCATTCAACTCCAAGTAATACACTTATGCTTTCCCTCTATAACATCATTTTTGTTCCAGCAAGATAATCTCCGATTAATACACAAGGCCTCACCAAGTATTTAGAAAAAAAAAATGGGGGGGGGATTCTACAGAACCAAAAGTATGGGAGTGAAAGTGCATGCATCCACAGCATTGTTATAAAATACTCTTTTGCAATATATTTACTCTCTTCAATAAAAATATATTTTAAGTATATTCTGAGTAGGATCTAAATTAATGCATGGAGTGTACCTCATTTGGCTCTTATTAATGTCCTAAAGCATGTCCTCCATGTTTTTTCGTGGTGCTAGGGTGTTAGCATGCACTGTGAAAGACATCATGCACTGCAATAGCCGTCTTCTATTTCAAACACAATGGACACAAACTAAGGAAAAACATAATTTAATTTGCATGGATACTCATTTCAGGTAACATTTTTCATACCTCCATAGAAGAATGTTTTAGTGAGAGATTCTGTAGGATGCTGTCAGAGCAGTGTGCTTGCATTACACTTTGTAACTCCATGTGTCATCCTTATACTATCTGGCACTTCCTTTTTTTCCATTTTGATGAGTAGCCGGGGGGCTACTTGCAATATAAGCATTATTCAACATGAGAAAGAAGGCAGAAAATAGGGCCCTTGTGTGCAAGTTAAGCACAATTCTGGCCCATTGCTTGTAATAGTTCTCTGTCTTCCTACATAATATTCTCCACTTTCATCATTTTCCTTTATATTGAAAACGAAGAAAAAGTAGTTTTGAACATTTTTCATCCATCTTGGAGTCTTCACTTATACAGTCCCTTTGTTACTTTTCAGTGGTCTCTTCCTATGCTCTCTAGATATTTCTAGAACCCTTTTTATTTCTTTTACTCACCTAGGTAGCATTGTTACATTTGATTTTGCTTTCTTTGCTTCCCTTACTTTACCTCTGCTTTGTTTGCCAGCTAGATTCCATCTAGTCCTTTCAGTCTATTCATGTGTTGGTTTTGGGGGGTTTGGTGGTGGTTTTTTTGTTTTTTTTCCCAGGGTGAAATGAATAATGCAAATTACTTTGCTGCTACCTAACAAAAAGAACTATGTAGCTTTAGGTCTAGTTCTTTATTGCTTTACTTGCCTCCCTGCAGTGACTGGTGTGTTTTGATCGACTTTCATCAGTCTCTGCGTTAGCTTAACAGCTGAATTTAATTGACTGCAGTATTTTATTAAAACATATCTTGATTTCATAGCTCAAATAACAAAATAGAAAACTACAGTTTCTAGTAATCATGTCTCTGTTTTCTCAAGAAAATGGCTTATTTATTTTAGAGTAAGGAAAGGAATTGCATGTTAATGCAGACACAGATAAAAGCTATTCAAATTCTTACACAGTCTTGTATTTCCATTTCCTTTCAAATACCATAGCTTTAGCTAAGGAAATATATATAGAAGCAAAGACAACATTATAAATAAGGTACAGTAAATGCTAAATTGCTGTACATCCATTATACAGCACATCTGGCATGAATGCCAGATCTGTAAGCAATACCTCTTGTGATTAAAACATTGTGTTACATTACATTACTAATATTCTACCCCACAACACTGTCTTTCAACTAAAAAACCCTCAGAGTGCTTTACGAATAGAAATATAAAGTATAACCTGGCTCCAAATATTATTGCCATTTAGAATTTAATTACCTGATGTAGTAGATGGTGAAGTGTCTTACTCAAGAGCAGGCAATGACCCAAATATATTTTTCTCTTATGTGGATTCTACCTCTCTGTCCTTGCCAAAACGTAGTCACAATTTGAAATTCATTCTTGGGAACTCACATGTCGATCATTTCATTTACAGTGCATTCACAAACTCTTTCGTCTGTCCTTTAGCCATTATATCTGACAGTGTTCCCATCACCAATCTCTTTGCATACTGAAAAACATCAAAATGCCACAGTCAAAACTTTCCAATACTGGTGCATCATTCCGGGATTTCTGAATGGATGTAAAATCCCTTATGTAAATGTTTACATAGGGATTGAAGTAATGCCTTAGAAAACTCTAGTCAGGCTACAATAAGGAAATCCTTATTAAAGAGGAAGAGAGAACTGTATCATTCCTGACTTTGAAGAATAAACAATAGCGCTCTAAAATTACTGGTAGGCGAATACATTGTGAAGATATTTGGGTCAGTGCTTTGCAATGCAATTTGTTCAGGAATTTCTGTTTGGGGTTTTGTTTGCTTGTTTTTAATGAAGCCAGCTAGTGCATGCTCTGTACCATTTTAATTCTATTTTGAAATGATTCACAGCAAGCTTGGGGTTTTTATACTAGACACAGGAAGGTATGCAGGTTTATTCCCTTAACAGATCTGTAGTTCTGCAGCATACAATTGAGACATATTTGTGAGCACACAGCACGTATTGACTTGAACATTAATATCAGAATGAGATCATTTGCAAGTAATGGGGATTTCAGTTCTGAACTGTGATCACCTTCTTCGCTAAGAGAATCCTTCATAGGCTTGACTCTCTGTGTTTGGTGTCACACTCAGGAATGAATGCAAAATACATCATCTGCCCACACGATCTCATGCTTTGCAAGAATCAATGTTTGATTATTAACATAGTTGAGTTTTAAATTTTTACCAAAAAAAGGGTAGCGTAACTGAGATGTTGCGTTTGAGTAAAGTAATTGAGATGTCTCATGTATGCAGGTAGGGTGTCAGTAAAAGACAAATAAGATAACGGGGAATGAAACAGACATCTTACAGACAGATATATCAGCCAAGTCAAAAGCTCCTTGGTTCAGTGAAAGCTTCTGGCAACACCATTTAACACAAATTTTAAAAACATTATAGAAAAATGTCGTACTATACTTTATAGAAGCTGCTGGTTAGTGATGTATTAGATCTTATTTGATTGATTTCTGTTAAGATTAGGAGCATACTGGGTTACAAAAGGAAAACTGGAATACATACTAAAATAATTTATACAGGCCGTATATTGAGAGCAGTTTTATTCATTGTAGAAATAAATCTACTCCTCTGTCTGAAACTATCAATTAAAATGGGAGCCATTATTCATGAAAATAAATATATAGTCTGTTATTCATGACAGGAGAATGTATCATGTATAAGTGGTCAATAAATCATTTTAGGGGAAAAGTGATATGGAAAATGGTGGCACTTAAGCTTTCAATTTTCATTAAAATTGTAACTGCAGCAAGCTGTTCACCAGAGGTTCAGTCTCTGCCACACAAACACACGCGAGTACTCCTTGTTCAGAAGTTTGCAAAAACTTCTAGCCCTTTGTCCAGTATCTGACTCTGTTGACTTCCAACACCTGCCAGAGACCCTGCAAAGGGGCAATACAGGGCCATGCTCTCATATACCACATACTCACCTCCTTTTCGGTTTCGAAACCTATATGGCTTTGAGCGTGAATCCACAACGTGCAACAAATTTGCTAAGAAGAGCGTGTAGAAATTTGCTGGTGGAGCCAATGCTATTAGTAAAAATAGTACAGTAGGAGAAAGTCTGTTTTACAGCTTATTTTACTACATTTTCTTATTTTCCTTATCTACTTTTCTTCTTGCTTTGCCAAAATATGTCCTTTATCTGCCATCAGTACCTAACTGTGCTCCTGTTTAAATCAATAGGCCACCTACTCTTAAGTGATCACACTCTCATTTTCAAAACACTTAATTCCAATTGCTTTGCTTTGACAAGATTTCCAACAGAGGTTAAATTTAGTGACAGCGAACATACTGGCGACTCAGATCCTGCTAAGCCACCATCCCGGGCATATGCTGTATTTCATATACTATATTATATGTAATACCATGAAAAGATATTATGCCTATAAACCTAGCCCGCTGCCTAGGAGACCCGGTTATAGAAAATGTTGCAAATAGGATTAGCACTGTAATGTAGTTACATACCAATTGATCTTCTTGCTCCTCCTCCAAACACATCCCATGGCATACAGTCCTTTTCCTTCCCCTGAACGGAGAGATGGAGCAAGGGGCAGGGCCAGAAGACTATTCTTCTTTTTTCAGTCCTCAGGTCCCATCTTACTGACAGCGCAGAGCAATCGAGAAGCTCAAAGGCTGCATTAAGTGGTGTCAGCTGCAGAGCTCTGTCCTTCCATCTTCATTTTGGGAGGCACAGGTGAGCTGCATTGTCTCCATTTCCTCTGCTGTTAAACACTGCAGAAAGCATTTCTCAACAGGACTTAAAAATCAGCCACATAGAGGAAGACAAAGATGGTGAGGGAGAAGGCAAGGGGACTAACCACCTTCTAGGTTTCACACTGAAATGAAAGACCTGATTTAGTTAGTGAGAGTTTTCAAAAGAGCTGGGGCCTGAATGTACAAGTTGATGGTTTATGGCAATAAGGGCCATATGGTAGCTCCCTTTTGGGCTAGTTAGCAAGACTTAATCAATTTTCAAGTACAGCTTAACTTTATTCATTATCTTAATCTTTTTTTTTTTTCAGGTTTAAATTTTCTATCTAACATTAATCTCTCCTTAGATTTTCATTTTCAGAGGGATTTTTTAAGAGGAGTTTTTTAGTCTGTGGTTTTTTTACCTCTTATAGTAACAATTAAACTGCTGCTGCTAAGTAGAATGGTGTCAGGTTTTACATGCTGTACTAGCAATAGAGCATCACAAAATCCTCCGCTGCAGTCTACCTATCTTGAAAGCCATCGGCTTTTATTTACAACATACTCATAGCACACTGTCATAAACTTGTTCCGTGCTGACCTTCTGGCTCAATGAAACTGGTTTGTTGGAAGAAATTAGACTACCAGTTATGGTAGCACAAGTTCAATCTCTGTGATATTTGTTCAGCTGCTACAGAGGCAAATAAAACTCCAAGTGAATTTGATTTGTGCAGGCTGTATATTGCCATCTAACTGACGGACAGCGTAGCTCTTGTCTAGAACAACTCACGTGATCCATCAAGTGTTTGCAAAATACTGCAGGAGGTTACCCCTTCCTAGTAAGAAAGCAAAGCTCCAGGAAAAAAAGGTTTCCCCGTCAATTTGCAAAAGTGACATCAATGGCTCACATGTCCACACAAATATAAGGGCTTATACTTCACATTCAATATTCTGCATATTCCAAAAGTTTCACATCTATAAATACATATATATACATATATTTATTGCCATTAGTTTCTCCTCTTTGATAGTGTCCAGAGGACATGCAGTCTTAAGTCCATTTTTGTCCTCTAGTGTGGCAAGATGAACACATATGGTATTATAATGATATACTAGTTATCTTTAAAAACAAAACAAACACTCCTTCAATTCAAAGTCACTACAAGTTGTAATGTGTCGATTAATCAAGGCAAAAATTACTCCAAGTTACTCCAGGTCTTGCTATTTCCCAGCAATTCCCTGCATTCCCTTCAACAGTAGCCCTTGCAGTTTCAGGTTTCAGGTTATGAAAGGCCCTATTTTGAAGTATTGATTCTTTTTGAAGTGATCTCATTTTTTTCTGGAATGTGAGTTACATGCGTGAAAATGTGGTAAATTGGCATACGCAGCTGTTGCAAAAGAACAGTGTGTGGTGGGCTAAAGCCAATTTGGCATGTAAGAGGATATTGGACTGGTAATGGTGGTTTTGATGGTGATGTGAAAGGAATGAGAAGGTTGGTACAAGAGAAAATCTCATAAGATGAGGTTGCGTGCTGTCTTCTCCCAGCTGGCTGAGGCTGGAAGGGCCTCGGGTGATTATTACTGAGCAGTTTGAGTTGATTTGTTCTGGTTTAGAGTTTGTGGTTTTGGAAATAAAGCAAGCCCTGAGGAAGGGGATGCAAAGAGAAGATGTATGGTCAGGGACTTTATTTTTCCTTGTACGGCTGGTGAGCCTGCACAGTGACTTACAATTAGCAATAAAGTCCAGACAGTCCTTTACAAATCATGAGCTAGGTGAATCCTTTACCATCAGAAGAACTGAATGTCTTTTTAAAAAAAAAAAGCTTTCAATGAATGCCTGCTGAAATTTAAATCTTAATTCATTCCAGCTATGCTTGGGCCTCTTTTAGATTCTCTTTCTGTGAACATTCAAGCAAGCAATCATTGCTTGTAGAAACCAAAATTTAACTACACAGGTTCTATATTCATATCAGATAAGGTATATTTTTCTATGGAGTGGGAAACTAATTGAAACGGCAAGGGGTAGAAGGGGAAATGTTCCAGAAAAACCTTATCAGAGCCCTGCAACAGGAGCAACTGAGCACCTGCCAATAGAAATGTCTTTCATATAAAAAGAAGCATATGTGTAGACATCCTAGTGACATCGAGGAAACCAAAACACATATATATGCTTTATATATGCAAATATGTCCTATATATTATAAATGTCTATACCTATATATAAATCTGTATAAATGACATACACATTCTGCAACTCGGCTTGTTATTTTCGAGGTGACCTATAAATGTTTGCTTGTTTAGTTTCTGGAGTTTTGTCCTCCTTAAAAAGAGGATTTCAAAATGTTTGTGGATACTCAAAAACCTGCTGCAAATAAAGGCAATATTAACAACCAATTGTACACATACATGAGCAAGACTGTCAAGGTGATTATAGAGGCCTGTAAAGAAGAATTTTAAAATAGTTCCATATGCAATGCACATGTTGAATTAGCACCCCCAAAGGCAACTTCACAAACCAGTAAACCAAGTGGTGACTCATTTGCATGTAGAAAATATCAGAGGAGACACTACGGCTCAAGCCTCGTTATTCAAAGGTAGATATGGCACGTAACTCCTTGCTACAGACTGATGCCTGTGTCCTTTAGGCATTCATTAGACACTGATTCTTATTCTCAAAGAACTCAAGCAAAAATTATAAACAAAAAGGCAAAAAGACCCTGAGAGCTCTACTCCAAAAATAACAAAAAAAAGTGGAATATAATAATACAGCAGCACACCTTTCTTTGATTCCTCTTCTTCCTATGGTGATGCAGAGTATGCAATCCAGGTGTCCTAAACACTGCGTGAATACTTACCCTCTGGACTGTGCAGTGCCTCACTCTCTTTTCCTCCTGTCTAGTAATACAGGCATCTCTGAGGGTGCCAGCAACGATGAGCTTGTGCTTAGCAACAATAGCATAAGGAATAGTCTCGTGCTTTCTACCATTTTGTCACAAGATACCTCTGCTGAAGAAGCTCAGGGATAGTGTGCTGGATGGGTACTCTATTATCTTCTGCTGATATACGTCTAAAACCAAGACCTCCTTACCTCATACATGCATGTGTGCACATCAAGCTTGAATGATCAGGCGAGGGACATCCATTTCCTTCTCACTGCTTCCATGCAGGAGGTGTCACACAGCTGAAAATAGTAGCAATGCTTCACCATAACGGATGGCACTTTGATTCTCCTGTTACTTTTCCTCAGACTTTGTGGTACTGGGTAAAGAACGAGGATTGTGCTGGCACTGTAAACTCTTTCTCAGGCAAAAAGAATTGCAGCTGGGTCCTCCATTATCATGCAGAAAGAAGCAGGAGAGGGCTATGATTTGACATACGCATTCTGGGGCTTGAGTCTGTGAATTTATGAGCACTTTCACAGCCTGCTAATTGCAGTGGAAGTAGGCAATGCCTCGCACTCCACAGGAAGTTGAGCCCTTATTTACACTAATATCAGCTTTTATGTTTTAACATAACATTTATGCCTGTGCAACCACAGATGAGATTTTCAAACCTGAAATTTTTTGACTGCAGATGAATTACTGTAATTACACTTCACTAAAGCAATGACAAAATACTTTCTTAGCTATGAAGAAAAAAGCTATAAAGAGAAAAGGTTTTTCCATACCTGAAAGTGAGTCATACTTGTGAATGCATTCCCCAGACTCGGTCAAATGCTGAAACATCACGCGTGGGCAGCGTTCATGACTAGGAAAAAGACAATAAACAGTGTAGATACTCAGTCAACTCTTCCTTTAACCAAGTAAATTGCTAGTCTGGGAACTTATTTGTCTTAACAGGGTTGACCTCATGAACACAGTCATTAAGACTCGAGAAAATGCCAGGCATGCTGCACCTCCTTACTGTATTGGCTCTTTTATTTAAACAGTAAAACTGAAATCGCTTGCAAACTTTAATAGCAGCTAAAAGAAATACCTACAGGGCAGGGGTGCTAAGAAGAAAATAATTCTTCCTATTTATTGGATTTTCATATGGAGAAAAACAACTATAGGATTTGAAAGCATATTTGTTGGGGAAAAGAATTTGCTCAAGATAGAGAACATGGTGGGGCTTTTCTCCAAATTCCCTTGCTGATAAATGAACACTAATGCTTAAGCCCTTCTAATGAAGACGAGTTTGCCATGGAATAAAGTCGTCAATGATGAGCAGAAAATAGAGCATTTGTAAATACAATGTAACACGGAATGATAAAGCACATCCAATTTATGCAAAGATGTGCTTGCAGCAGTACGATAAATAATATCCGCATAATCAATTACTGGAAGAAAGACAGACTGAATAAATTGTTTTCTGGCAATTTATGGAAAACAAGCCTAGCTCAAAAAGGACAATTTGACTTTAGTCTTTTAACAAGACTGTCTGACGAGCACTAAACCCAAACTTACTGATGATTCAAAGGACACAGTATTTATAACCGTCTATTTTCATTAGCAATAGAAAATTCGAAGTAGGGCAAGAGCAAAATTCCTATTTTTTAAGTCAGAAGGCAGGATATACAATGTAATAATAGAAAAATATATATATATTTGCTCTTCCCTGTACCTGAGATTCTTTGGTTTAAAAACACATGCAGATTGAGAGGGGTGGGAGAGAAAGCTAGAGAAAAATATATTTGAGGCTCATCAACAAATAATAATAATAATGGGATACTATATATATTTGAATTTACTATAGTAGATATACATTTAATGATTGGATGTTACATCCACTGGTCTCCGTGGGAAATTTTTTACTGAGCTGCGTGAACAAGCCTTTAAAGAAATTCTGGAATTACTTTAAAACTGAACTGGGAAAGTTGCGAATTATATCACCATTTGTTTTTAGAGCCATTTACTTTATGATACTAAATATCTCTACAATGCATGCAGTGGTCTTAGAAAGCTTCAGTAACTCTTTAGCATACCAAGAATATTAGAATGAGTGAAAAGCCATTTAATATCCAGATATTAGCTTTGGAACACAATGTTACTGAACAGAGACAATTCTCCAAATCCCCTGCCCTTCCACCAATCAAAATCAAACAAAAATTAAGAAGAAAATATTTGGGAGCTGACAGTACATAAAACCTTTGCCTGTAAGGATATTCAAATGTTTGTTATAATCTGCATAAAACAACTAGAAAACCAGCTTAGAAAACATTTAGCAGTTTAAGACCTTCAGTCTATGCAGGACATTAAAATTCACATAACCTCCAGATTGACTTTCCTTATAAAACATTCAATGATGCCTGTAGCAATACTTACTCTGTTAGTAAATAAAACACTGCTTTTATTTCAGTGTCATTCCAGCCTTATCAAAACCTTTCTCTTCATTTATCCATGGAAAAGGTACAGCCAGGTTCCAGCAGGCTACACTTTGTCATTTGTCCTATTTACGTGACACAGCCCTAATCTCATCAGCTAAGCAGATGAAAAAAGAAAATCAATAGTCAGCGGATACGATGCTGAGTGTGATGTTTGATTGTGACTGAGAGAGTGTGAAATCTGCCTCCTTAAAATTTGCTACTGAGTTTGGGATTCAGCTAGGAGTTTGAACCTACGCACATGACGATATTCCTCTTTTGGGAACTCTGTATCAAATCTTCATCTACTGCTGCACAATTTGCATGTTTCAAGGTAATCATACCTTGATTAGCCATGGTCTGATTAATGGAAACACTTGGTTGTTCAGAGGTCTAACATCTCCCCAGAGGTTTCACTTCAGCCCATAAGTCTTAAGGCACTGGTCAGGCTTCGCTGCCTAAGTGCATACGGAGTTACTTCCTGAAGTCTTCATGCCTAATTCAGGACATTAAGACTTCACTGCACAAAGATTTATGTGCTGAAGCGTGGACCTCACATAAAGACTTATGTACTAAAAGCCTGAAAAGCAGTTGCTGCTCTCTTTTCCTGACCCAGGCAGCGGTTACGCACAGAAACACGGGCTAGAAAGGGCTTAAGCGCAGGCTTCGAAGCGAGCCGAGCAAGCACCCAGTATTAGTTCCCAGAGAGCCTTCTAGAAAGGCTAGAAAGCGTGTGTAGAGTGCTTGCACACACAGGCTTCGTGTTGGAGAATCTACACCTTACATAAAGTGTACCTGTGTGAGAAGGTTAAAGACTTCCTACAGGTTGGAAACAGCCATGACGATGAGTCGAAGTGTATGCACCTCATACTGCACACACAGCAGATCTCTGAAATGGTAGAGCTTCACCTGTCACTGAGAAAAATGTGTGACTAAAATGCACTAACAATAAACTGTAAAAATTCACATTCTGAACATAACAGACTGAAGTATAAAATCATTTAAGTCCTCTTCTGAAACAAAATAGCAATGGATAGTTCATTGTTTTGCAATACTGCTTCGGTGTTTAGGATTTGACTCTGTAATATTGATAGGAAAAAAGTTTCAGCTTCAATGGAAGCCTTACTGGACTCTCCCAAGTGCTGGACTTCTTGTGCAGATTGATACGGCATCAAGACTAGAAAAGTCAAATGGCTTATGCAGAACAAGAGGATCAAACCCTCAATGAATCATTGGTAAAATTTCCAGTGAAAGTACCTATTCTCAGCATTGTAAGCACCCAGTATTTGGAGGTACAGCCTACTACACTGCAGTGAACCTGTGCTTCAGGTGGAAGACAAAGGCACATGGGTATTTCTGAATGGAAAAATCTCTTCATAAAACATGGGTTTTTTCACATGACAAAACAAATCAACATTGTACCTGCTCTACAGAATTACTTCCTCAGAGAACCCTCCATTTCTAAATGCAGTAGAAAGCCCCATTTTTCTGGTTGTCCTCAGAATAAATTCTGCAACCCATTTTCCCTTCTAGTCAACTGTACAGTGTCAATGGAAGACTTTCCTGTCACATGAACTACAGGAAACAGTATGTATTTTCAGATATTTTCAATAATAGATATTGATAACAGAGAATGTTACACTTTTGGCAAAACCTTTATCACAAAATGAGGAACAAAATGAGTAAAACCAGAAAATACCTGATGAATAGATTCACGCTGGCATGCCAGCGTTAAGCATCTTTGGGAAGGTAAATTCCTTCATTTCAATGTCATGCTGAAGTAAACTGTGGACAGCGCACCCCTGTTGAACAGAGAAACTTCTTACACAAAGACCCTGCCTAACATGGGAGCACGGTGCAGCCGCCTCTGATGCATCCTTCTCCGAATGTGGATCTCTGGGGGCATCTTCTGTGGGGTGGAAAAGGGTGAGAGGACTGGGTTAAGCAGAGGTGACAGGAATGTGCCATTACCTTACCAGCACTACTCAAAATTTCCCCAGAAGTGAACATAGTCTGAGGCTTCAATAATCTCTGTTGCTATCCTGACTTCTGATTAGAGTTACTTAGTGCTACAGAGCTTCCTTTGCAGGGGCACACACTCATGTTGCTCCCAGTCAAAAGCCCGAGCTTCAGTCCACCTAAATCATACCTGTGGGTGGTTGTAAAAAGCATCACCAAAAACTGTGGGGGGACAAGTTAGGGGATGCTGTTTCCATGATAGATTTACAAAATCCAAACAGGTTTCCAACACCTTAATGTCAAATGCTTGGTTCATGCAAGAATTAGGATCAAAATCTCCTACTTCACTGGAGAAAATGCAAAAATAAAAACTATGCAGATTTCCAGCCCTCTGGCACCCCCCCCCCCCACCCCGACCC
>NW_010973360.1:4315171-4462359 GCF_000737465.1 Haliaeetus leucocephalus
GACACCGCCCCCCCCCCCCCCCCCCCCCCCCCCCCCCCCCAAAGCTACATGAGCAAAATCTTAAAAGAAATAGTCCAGCTTGAGGGTTTAACAGAGCCATTCACTATCCTGGATTTTGAAATGAAAAGGTGAGAAATAAGTTGTTGTTAGCAACTAAATACATTGACCAACATTGGTAGGTGGGATTTTTTTTGTCTAGATAAGGTGTATTTTAAAAATGCTAACAACTTCAAGCTGATAGCAGATTCCACTAAGATTACAACACGTGAGGAATGGAAATAGTTCCCACTCTGCTACATTCACCTGTGAAATACCATGTGTACACATTTTGCTGGTTCCTATCAGCTTCCTTTTGAACAAATCAACCACGCAATTACTCAGGAGGAGGAAAAGAAGCGGGGAAAAAAGAGGAGTTAGAGGAGATATTTTGTGATGTGCATAAAACAGCATTAGTGTTCTAATAAACTTTTTTAAAAGCTAATACCAGAGCCTAACAAAGGCATATTAAGCACAAGACATGTGAGGAAATAAACAAAAATAAGTGGAGAAGCTAAACATTGATTTCCTTTTATGTAATTCTGGTGATGAGCATTATTTCATTAGGTGTTTTGCCTCTAAAAAGATGCATGACCCAGCCATTCACAGCCCTATGCTGCCATAAAGATGATCTGAAGCTGACTACCTCCAAAAAATACGTGCAAGGAAATTTCAGAGGCAGCATTAAAATAATAAAATCATTCAATAGCATGAAGTAGCCAGAACAGCATGAGTGTTGATTAATTTCACTTGCTATCATGATTTCTTGAGATCATGGGTATCTCCTAGCAGTAGTTTGTGAAGTTACTCCCACAATATAAACTAAGAGAGAATCAGATCATCCTAAAATAGAGGCAGGAAAAAGTCATGAAGTCCACCACCCATTTTTCAGCTGCAATGACTGTAACTGCAATTAGTAGTGACCATATTTTAGAGTAGTTTTCTAGGTTCCCTGTCCTGTATGGAGAAGCAGCTTGGTAAGAGATGCTGAAAGACATCCTTGAATACCCTTAACCTGAGCTGCCTTGTGTGTTTCTTACCAGCAGCCAAAGATCTGGGCCATTAAGTTCAAAGGATATAACCTACTCAAACTTTAACATTCCATTTAATGTTAATTTATAATTGAAATCTTATGGAACTACAAAAGCTTTACTATCTTTTTTAAAACCAAGTACATTTATTACAATCTGAAACTGCAGTAAGGAGATTCTGGGTTGAATATTTCATTAATGTAATTTTTCTTTTTTATTTTAAAAGAAAAATCTTGGGGAAATTTAGTAAAGGCAAGGTCTTTATGCCCTGCTTCAAGAAAGTACCCAAATACTACAAACAGAAAATGATGACTTCAGTGAGACAATGAACGTAGTCTGAGGTAAACTTCCACACAGGTTCCTTATCAGAACCTAAACTTAAGAAAGACATCTTTCATAGTTTGAGAAAATGCTGTATAAATATTCCTCTACATACCTTGTCATATATTCCACTGTAGCATATTCTAGCATCCGTGCTATTTTTTGCATTGACCTGCTCACACAAGGGATAAGAATGTGATTAGCTATGTTTTCATTTACTTCTCATGTCTTAGGAGGTGATAGGTCTGGTCCATTAGCACAAGGTTCTTCTCTCTGCTACAATTTGCATATAGTTAAGAAAGAAAAGGTTTAATGTTAATACGGCAGCTAACAAGAGATGACATTGTGAAAAACAATTGTTGTGAAAAAATGAAATCTCTGGCACTTCAAAGCAGGAATGCTTTCCACAAGACAAGAATCCATAATGCATGCAGAAAACTGAAGGGATGCTGTGGATGTTCTGCCTGAAAAATTTTGAAGCGTTGCTACAGACTGTAGGAACAACCAAGCGTTGTCTGAGACGAAGACCAGTGCTATCAGCTACGCAGTTTTTCTCGCCTCTTGGCAATTTTCCTTACTTTATAATTCTGAAAAACAGATCAGATATATAATCTGACCATCCTGAAGGGAACTGTGGTTTTTATAAATGAAACAATCCAGAGCTCAGGAAATTTCACTTAGTACTTGTAGACTTACTGTTTAACATACTGGAAAAAAACCCAAGGTCTGGAATGTTTTGGTCATTTGTAAAGCAGAAGAGCATCTATTTTCTGGAAAATGAAAACTGAAAGGGAATATCCCTCCACTTTCAGAAATGGAGAGAATGAAAAAAGGTATTAGGGTAGGTACAACCCCCAAAAGCTATACACAAAACCAAAAGCATCATCTGAGACTAGATATAAAGAAGAAATTCTTTTACGATGAGGGTGGTGAAACACTGAAACAGGTTGCCCAGAGAGGTGGTAGATGCCCCATCCCTGGAAACATTCAAGGTCAGGTTGGACGGGGCTCTAATCTAGTTGAAGATGTCGCTGCTTATTGAAGGGGGGGGGGACTAGATGACCTTTAAAAGTCCCTTCCAACCCAAATCATCGTATGATTCTATGATCTCCTCACTTTTCTTAATGCATGGAGATTTCTCCATAGGCTTGGGTAACTCTACAGAAAGAAGGGACAAACTTGCATAAGTTAGCTGAAGAATTTGTAGTCCACAGCTATTCCGAATAATATTGTATATAGCCAGATAATGCATGGCCTGACTAAAGGAATCAGCCCATTTCTATGTATACAATTTCAAAGCAAGAGAGAATTTATTAAATGTAAAACAGGTCTTTCTAAACAAGCGGTGGAAATGAAGAGCTCTTTCTTTTCCCTCTAAACCACTTTTGAAGTGTTTTCCTACTGAACTCACACAGAATGTGAGAACTTCTGCACAGAGCATGCCAAAGCGAGGCAGAAACACGACTGAGATTATTTTAGAAAAGGGAACAGCCATTTGCAGAAAATCGAGCACAGTGCTCATGTTATCTAGTCACCAACGTACAAAAGACCGTTCCACTTCTCATTACATTGGAAGAGTTTTCTGTTCTTTGTACGTGGCACTCCAGCACAGCGGTGCGTGGTAATAAGCACGGCTCCTGGGAGCACCTGCAACATAAATAACAACAAGGGCACATGCTTTATTGTAAACTGTAAGAACCCTAACGACATCCAGAACTTCTTTTTAATAGGCATAGTTTTGCTACTTTTAGTGAAGCTATGGCAATTTAAACCAGCTGAGAATCTGACCCAGCGTCCCGAGTCCTTCTGTTGTGTGAGTAAAATAACTTCTAAAAATTATAGCATCAGCAAATTTGATGGTCTGAAAGTATATTAGTTTTTAACATAATGTTTCAAAAACAAGTAGAAGGGACTTCAGTTTTAAAGAAAAACTAGATAATGGCCATTTTCTCACATTATATATTAAATTAATAATGCTCCCAGAAAGTTAAAATACGTTTTTCTCACAGTTGTATAATATATATATTAGTATAATTCATACAGAAGCAATGGGGGTTTTGAAAAATTAATAGTTTGAAAATAGATAAAACAGACTGAAAGGGGACAACTTGAACACAAAATTTGAGATCATACTGACATGGCTAGATCCCTACACAGATCCTTTTATAGGGCTTTGCCCTTTTTAATACACTTATTGAAAAATAAGCATTTGTAGGTTTAGGATCATAATGGGTGGATATACTCACTGATTTCCCACAGCCCCCTCTCTGGCAGGTTTTTTTCACTGTTGTTTGGGGGCTACTTGTTTATGCAGCATCCGATCCTTTTCCCCGTTTCCTAATAACCACAATGGGTATCACTGATATTACATCCTAGCCCCTACCTCAGCTGTCTTTAGGCTCTGAAACTTTTGATTTCTCATAATGTCACAAGTAAAAACTGAACTTCCCCATGAATTTCAATGGTCGCTTAAAACATTTTTTTTCTTTTTTTTCTTTTACTGCTAGGGCTTCCAGGATTTTTGCTGTTTGATGTTGAGAAGTATGGACATGTAAAGAAAAGATCAAAGTACACTCCTGGTTAATAAAACTCAGCAAAAGTTACTGCACAAAATGCTGGTAAAATTAGACTTCATCAAAGAATCATGGATGGCTAAGGATCAAGGGGAAACATTAAAAATCAGGGCAGAAATATTTTTTAAAAAGCAGGAGGAGGAAGAAAAATTTGGTTTTAGAAGGGCAGCAGGGAAAGATGTTACACATCATTATCTAATTTCATATTTTCATTTTCATACTGGTTTACAGATAAAGTGCTGGAAGGCAGATTAGAAAGTCCATAGCTTAATAATATTGGTAGTGTTCTATAAGGATATCTTCTGAATGAGGACACAATATTTACATTTGATATCATAAATACTTCATAGTTAGATTAGATTATAAAATATGGAAAAAATGCAGTCTTGTTTTCAAGAACATTAGCAACAAGGGCTTTAAAAAAGATGACCTTTAGGTATAAAGGTCATATTTTAAATGTCTTATTTATTTTTTATTAAAAAAAAAAGAAGGAACTACTTTAAAGTAGCCCATTTTTTCCTTTGTAAGGAGTTCATTAGACAGGTTATGTATAAGAAAGCAACTCTATGTTCCATATTACATTACTGCTACTTTTAATCTCCTCTCTAGCACTGTCCATGCCATTTGCTTCAAGCAGCAAGCATTCCTGTAACAGAGATATTATTGAAAATTTGAGGATAACTTATGAGGAAATAACTCATTCCATAGGAAAATCATGTGTCTAACCCTCACAGCTGAGACTGTATGCCCTATATGATCAATTTGAAATCATAATAGTCTAAGTTACTGTCAGTTACCTTATCATTGCTATAAATGACCAATCTTTCCCAAGAATACTGTTAATATTTTCTGGCAATGAGTTTCACACATTAACTATGTTGTGTAAGGTGTGGTTCCTCTTACATTTTTAAAATGCCACTTTTGGTTTGAATGTGTTCTTGCATCAAAAATGAATGAGTACTTGGGTTACTCTTCCCATGCTTTTCTTTACTCCAACAAATCCAGTCCTCTAAACATAACCAAATATTTTGGTCTGTCTCTCTGCAGTAATACAGAATGCTACAAATAACTTTTGTCACCCTTTTATATTTCATCTGGGTAATCCAAACAGGACAGGGAGTTCAAGGTGAAAACACTGCTGATTTTATAAAATTGTTCTATCCCACTATTGATCGACTGTGCTTCTTCCAGTTCTTCAGGCAAACTGAACTCTACTGGCTTGGCTGTTACTGGGCACTGAACAGGTGTTTCATTACACTTGTCCCAAAAGATGTTAATTTTTTCGCTAGATAAGCAAGACACTGACAAGTGGAATAGATTACATCCGACAGGTGGGAACTTTATTAAACTAATCCCAAAGGAAAAGTAGAAAGATGTCAAATAGTGCAGTCCTCCTCTGCAATGATCACGAAGTGCTATTTAAGGAGTCCAGTCCAGTGAGGCTACAGAATTTGCACACAAGTGTAAGATGATGACACTGAGCTTTCTCTGCAGAGTCCCAGAGCAAGGATTCAGTGGCATTAAGAGCCCAGGGGTCCTCATCTCTTCAGATGAGGATTGAGAAAGCCTGTGGCATTCACTTAGAGTGAATGAAATTTAAAGCCATGCACAGTCCTAACCTTGCCTCTCAAACTGCCTATGCACCCCAGCTGCTGTGTGGGACCTGAAAAAAACCCCATGTCTTGTCCAGTGAGAAATTCATTTTTTTTGACCCTGGAAAAAACAACCTTTCAGTGTCTAGAACATGACACAAACTCAGTTTTTTCCGTAAGAAAAAAAGAACTATAAGAACAAAGGAGGAATAAGGTAATGTCGCTAGGTGGAGAAAAAACTGGCTTCCCATTCTTCTTCTGGGGAGCAATGGAGGAGCCAGTTGTCTACATCCTTTGAAGACCAACCAGTGTTTGAACTGTGAGGATGGCTCTCCTCTCCCACATTGACTATTCGTCGCAGAGAATATAAAATGAAGGAAAACTTGTGGCAGCCACACAGAAATAAAAAGCTGTGGACATTTCCTTGCAACCCCCTTGTCCACAGAATTCATTTTTCTACAGTCTGTCCATCCTGCATTAGTCAAACAAAAGCTGTGGCTTTGCAGAGTTCAAAGGGGTAAACGTTTCCCAAATTGAGACGGTTAGTTTAGATGGCAGCAGCAGAGATGACTATTCTTATTCTTTCGTTGCATTTTGAACACTGATCTCAATTGCTATCACTCAATAAAACTCAGAATGATAGGATAAGGGTGTTCTTACTTTGCTCTTTCTTCGAACAGATTATGCAAAGGAATCATCCAGTGTTCCTGTGTGAATTTGTTATTTTTTATGATTAACATTTAACTAGTGGGAAAAAAAAAAAAAAAAGTTGAGCCCACTCCCTAAAAATTCAGAAAGCACCAACCCTCTTTTTGGGAGACATCACTGAGATGAGGTCACCTTTCACTTTCAGTATCACTGTTGTAGCTTTAAAGTATTTTCAGTAAAGTTTGCAGGGCTTCTTGGGATTTGGCTGCCCAGTCACAAGCTATGAAAACAAATTGCTTTCAAGCAATTGAGTAACTTCCAATATCAGATTCTATGAGTAGAAATAAACAAACAGAGCTTTGTACCCATTTGTGCTGATTCCTGGGAAAGAATCTTATTCAATGGACATTTGGCAATTTGGATTCCAATCCCCTTTTCCTCCTGGTGTGCAGTCATAGCAAAAGCAGAGTATTTTTAACCAGTTACTCACTAGAAATAGTTTAGAAACTGTGTTTTTGAATGTGATACATTTTCAAGTAGCTAACACAGATGGTATTTAAAATCCTTCCATACCTCACCAAAACTTTTCTCATGAACTCTTTTGAGTTTTTCCTTTCCTCCTTATAATTTAATTTTTCAACCCCTTTTTTCTCTTCCATTTTGCTTGTTCTTCTGTTTTTTAATATACAGTGCATTTCACATTCTCTCTCTTCCATCTCTTTCCCTCCTTTTTTCCCTATTATTTTACTCCTTTCTTTTCCCTCACTATTTCTCTTGCTTTCGTTGATACTCCACTTCTTTCACTCCATCAATCTATTGATTGACAAGTTGATGTATTGCTTTGAAAGGGTTCTCTAAAATAATTTCAGTACCACAAGAACATTCAGATGTACACAAGGCATGTTCATTTTCAATCCATTAAATTGTCATTGGAATACTGAAATTGCTGGAGTGCAGTGACAATACTCCATTTTGCTTCTTCAGAGATTGCAAGTTTGCCAAATAGGCACAAATCATGTATACCAGAGTCATACCCATCAAAATTGAAGTCTGTACTCTGCAATGCTCAAATTAGAGTCTGCTGCCAGATTGTTTGAAAGAATATACAGGAAAGTACACAGCTGTGGCAGTCTCTAACTAAATGAATAATGCAATACCAACATCTGTAGGATTTTTGAAATGCTAAACGTTCAGATATGAAGCCTCTGCTGAGGACACAGATGGTAATGATGTTGTTGTTCTTGCAGTGGTTTCTACCAGAAATGGACAGAGTTCCATAATCAGACTGGACTGTTAATGCCTGAAATAATACTTTCCTTTAGCAGCACTAGCTCTCCACGCATTGCAGAATGATAAATGCTTGCTTTGTGGGTTGCATTTAATTCCAAGCTTTGTTAAGCTAAAGAAATCCAGTAATGAATATGGACATCTTCAAGCACGAATACAGATGCCAACACCAGTTGATAGCACTCAGCAGGTGAATTTAAACTGACAATCCAAGTTAAGGTAGAATAATTAAAATAAATTTTCCATTTGGTGCAAAAAGCATAAGTCCTATGTTTACCTCAGCAAAACACATACAACTAAGCAAACTTTTCCTAGATGCACAACAGTATTAATTTCATGGGATTATATGTATTTTTCTGATTTTAAAACATATCAATATGCATTGCCTACTGAAAGAATAAAAAGGAATAAAACTAATCTCTGAATACAAGCAAATAAATACATCCGTTCATCATCCAGTGTTTTAGGGCACCGATGAACGACAGCACAATGACTTCTAATTTATTCTCTGTCCATTACTTTTTCCCATCAATAAAAATTGTGTTCCAAAGGCATGGAGCAAATACAAAAATGTACTTTTGCTCAAATTAGATGATGTCCCTGGAGTCAGAAAAAAGCTAAAAGAACTAACTCAAAAGTCAACATAAAGTTAAGCAGTGCTGAGAGGCAGAGGAATTATAAGAAGCTAATAAGGAAAGCAATAACTATATAAAACAAGCCTCTGAGAGAAGGCATGATGTCACCAATCAGCTCGTCTGGACAGTTGTAGTCTGAACACTTGATCCCAGACACAACTTATCTTCTTAGCTGGGATAGACTCTCCTGAAAGATCGAGGATTATTTCCTTTGTGCATTGACACAGCGGAGACAAGTATATCAGACATTTTAAAAACTGTACTCAAACTGAAGAAGAATATTTGAAAAGCTTAAAAGACAGGGGAAAAGGCCAAGATGCTAAACCAGGAATTCCAGGAAGCCTGTCCAGGCAAAGAAGGAAAAGGATGCGTCATTTTCAACAAAGGTTCTTGATTAACCCTATACATAACTTTATAAATTTCAATAACCCCCTCTTCCTTGTTTGCTTTAATTTTTAGGAAAAGATCAGAACTTCAGCCAAAAGAAACCTGACATAAACAGCAGTTACCTTTCTTATTTAAATGTAGGAAATGTTCTTCAGAGACAACTACTCACCTCTGCAAGGCTTTTTGTTCATAGCCGGTAGGCTCTTTAAGCAACCAGCATCATTTCTCTGAGAAGGGATGAAACAAGCTTATTCCCGCAAATGCCCTGCAGCAAAATCTGAAAGGGACAAGGTCTTGCATCACCCACATTGCTGTCCTCAGGAGCTACTTAGCAGCTTTGTTGGTCTCATGCTTTTGTCATGCCCAATCTACTTTCCTTGTCCTCCATGTCCTGTGAAGATAGGGAACTGTGCGCTTCTGTTGCTTGCTGACAGAGATGTCAGGAAAAGTGGATTCCTATTTTCCTTTTGGGTACTTGTCTTTGAGTTTGGCTCCTTCAAAATCCTTGAGTTGCCATCTGATAGAAGGCTGGCTTGGCTCTGGGACTGGTGATGCCAGCTAAGCAAAGCCTGCAGATAACTGTGCCTTTATCCCTTCAGCAGAGAAAGAAATTTCCTATTCCTAAAGTCACATTTTGATAAAGAATAATTGCTATTAGAAACACTTGGTGGGGGGAGCAGGGGAAGGGAAGGGAAGGCAGAAAGAAAGATAGATAAGAGCAGCATAAGCACTTCCTAAAGTCAAGAAATCCTACAGCGCCCTGGAGTGGAAGACCCCGGGGGACCATCAAATGGGCAGCAGTTCAGTAGTTCACCTCATAATACCCCAAGGGTTGCAAAACTGTTCACAAAATCCTCAGCTACAGTTTTAAAAGTGAGAAAGTTGCTATAACACAGAGCCTCTCAGGTCATACCACTCTTTTCCAGGAAAAAAAAAAAAAAAAGTGTACTGTTCTTCCCATAGGAGAAAGAGAAACATTCATAGCCAAGGAACAGAGGCAGACTGTGAACTCTGGGGTCATAGAAGCTGTTATAGCCAAGATTAAAACCCAATAAGAGTTCTCCTTAAGTAGAGAGGCAAAACTCAGGACCTCTGTGCCGTAAACTGAAGAAGAACTTCTGCTACTGAAGTAGCACATAGGGTTAAAATGTCCAGATAGGGATCAGAAACACACATGCAAAACGTGCATATCGTGCTGGCCAGAAGTAATAAAAAAAAGAAAAAAGTTTTACAAACTTAAAAAAAAAAAAAATAGGCAGCGCTAGGATTCACATGTTTCTACACAGGAGAAAAAAAAAGGATGAATGTACACCTTGATGCATGGAACGTTAGCATTTTGCACATGCAGGAATCTGAGCTTCAAACCAAGCCACAGAGGGCCTCAGTGACTTGCCCAAGGTCAAAATATAAAACCCATGTAAGGCTCTTTGATTGTGATTTGCTTTCTAATGTAGAGAAAGCTCACATGCTGAGGGAACTGAAACACTTTTCAGGCATACAAGAGCTCCATCTAACTAATTTACTATTCATATATACTTTAAAGAATCTGATCCCAGTAGATGTTTGTTCACATCACAAAGCTACCACATATTTTGAAATAATCTGTTAGAGTCGGAAGACTCTGCAGAGGAAAGGCCCAGAAACCCAGAACAGAAATAGAAGACATGTTACAAAGCAGGATCAAAGGATACGCTGACAGATGCGTTCAGGAGGCTGAGACGATGTTTCTATGCTCTGTGAATACATTGAATCCAGGCTATCTTGTGTTAATATTCATACGTAAAGCATTTATCAAAAACTTAATAATGGCATTAATATGGTAATACAACTTCTGCCCTCTTGTGAAACTTTTACAATTAGTAAGACTTCTGATTTGTTTTTCCCCTGAGGAATCTTCTTGATTTTCACTACCTCTCCATCTATTGCTCAGTTTCTTAAATCAAAAAAGCCTGATACCCACTCAGGCACATTATTGTACCAGTTATGCTATCTGCTGCTATACACTCAGGCCAGTAAGGGCACCACTTTTTGGTAACATGAGCTTCCTGCAAAAATCTGAGCCAAATCTAGAAAAGTCCTTAGATACTCTTATTTTTAGCTATGTAGTTAACTAACTCCAATTGAACAGTCACTGGAAAAAGATTCAAAATTACACATATTGTGAAATACTTTGCTGATGGTCAGCAGCCTCGCTGCTGAACCAGTCTCTCTGTAGTGTGTGTCCTAAAACGTGCATATAGTTCATACGTGTTTTCTGTTTCCTAAGAACACAGAACCAAAGAATCTTGTCTTTCTGATTTGTCTGACAGTGAAGCAGACTCTGCTTTCTGCTGCACATTTGCTACCCAAATAAATGAAAGAATACTCCATGGGAGAGAATATAAGCATTTTTCCGTGACACCTTAATGCTAAACTGTCTGATAACTGTAATGTTCTGACCACTGTGGAATGTCTTTACCTATATATACACCTACTTATGTATCTAAGTATATTTCTATTTCCGTAAGCAAAGCGCCTCCCTAACTGAGGAAGCTGATCTGTAGCAGGCACTGATACTACAGACTATGAAATGCAAAGCCGAAGAACAAACGATCTGTTTGGAAAGATTATGATTTGTAGATCTAAGATCTTCGGAGTGTTCCAGTATGTTGAAGAACCTCACAGAGAGAGAACAAAATGCCTTATGAAACCTTAAATTATGTAAAATACTGAGATGTATTATACGAGGCATTTTAAATAAGGGCAGAATAAAGGCTAAATACTTCTGAACTGTCTCAGAAAAATTAATCCTTCTTAATTCATGCACCATTACTAGACTCTGGTATTAAAATGCCTCCTGCCTTTAGGCTGATGTGGTTATAATTATTCACTTGTTTTAATTCATATTTTATGTACTGCATGTATTTTTATGCAGCACCAATTGTGGTAGCATCCAACAATTAAAAACAAGCATAAATTAATCTCTCATTTACAGGCAACCATCTTCAATTAATGAACTAAAGGACCTTCTAGGATTTTTAATTAAAGTTCTGAATAAGCCAATACAGCTCATATAAATCTTATGAAATCTGAACTTTTCAAGAGGACCTTTTTAACAACACCTTGGAGGCCATTTTATCCCTATTGCAAAAATAAGAGCCTAAGCTTTTTGTCTCTGACTACTACTGGGTGCCCCAGGACTAGGTAATATCCTCCCCAGCACCACTTGAGCAGTAGTTATTGTATTGATTCTAGCCTCAGAAAAGTTATGTTCAATTTTTTAGCACCGACTCCCTGAACGACCCTGGGAAAGAAAACTGGTATTTTGTATACAATTTCTTTGTCTCACAGAGGTACCACAGTGCTAAGTCAGGGAGGCAGTGATAACACTGTTGTAGAAATTATAAAGTCTTTTCTGTAAGTGTTACTACAATCACTGGACAGCACTTTCCTTGACAGGGTTCATCCTCAAACACAGCCTCTGAACTCGGACCCAAGGGTCCTATTTTGGATATAGATCCACAGAACAAAAAAGAATTTGGGGCAAAACCCCCAGGCTTCTTTCTGGGATGGCATGACTATAACAGCACCCTTCATATTTATTAGGCTTTTGCAGTTCCTGAGTAAGAAACAGCATGCAGTGACTATTTTCAGAGAACTGATAATGTCAACACACCCACTAGTCCAGCAGGCTTTTTCTTGTAGCCACGTACGGCAACATGATGGTAGCTGAACAGAGAATCTAGGATATATAAGTCTCCAAAGCAGTCATGCTCCCAGACGTAGCACAGGAAGCAAAGCTGCCAGCTATAATCCAAACAAGAACACACAATGAGTAAGTTGAAGTAGAAAACACAGAATTCAGAGCTCATGGCAAATAGGTCCTCAAGAAGGGAGAAAAATTGAGAAATAGCAAGTTTGTAACAGATATAAATTACATAAAAATCTTCTTTTTAGACCTAATTTTGGACCATATCAGCCCCGAGTCATCCTTCTGAGGAGAAGATAAGAGACTGTGGCAAAGATTCGGCTCCCAAGTAGTTGGGTCCTAAACTGACAGGGGTTGAAAAAATAAAAACCGACATTACCTCTAACTTAGCACTGACCACTACTTTTCATGCCATAAGCAAGCTACCTGCTGTACAGATAGAGACATCATTCTATTAATATTTGATCGGTGAATATTAGATTATCAGTATTTCATGTGAATACTGTTCATGAGTATGTTGCACTGCATAACCTATATTACAGACTGAAATCCTAGAATTCATTCATAACTTAGTTACAGTGGGAGCCTGTGACCATAATAAAATAATATGTAATATTGCATGGGTATTAAGATTCAAGTATACAGTAGAAAAGTAGAAGTATATAGTACTGATATTTTGAAAAAATAGCAATAAAACATATTGTTTTTAAAGGTCCTTATGGACTTTTCTTTGGCAAAGCTACTATCTCCCTTTAGATGTAGAATGATATTTCTATCGTTACCTTCTGTAGGTTAGGAATATTCATGTTGAAAAGAATGAGAACACTACTCGTCAATATTTAGATCTGAAAGACACACGAGGAGGATATCTATATTAAACTCCCTCTCAAAGTGTATAGGAACACTTTTAAAATTTTAGAAATAGAGCTACTATTTGCAATCCTAAATATGGATTTATCCTATATATCATGAAACTTGTAGTCCCTTTTCTAAATTATTAGTGGAAATTTTAATGAATGATTTACCATCTTTCTTGAGATAGCAAATTAGAATATTTTGAAGAATTAATTTGTACAATACTTTTTGATTACCTCACACAAATGCATATATGTGCATCCTTCTATAAAGGTGGTAGTTTTCATACATAAAGGACAAGTGTATTCTTTTAATCAGAATGGTCCTATAACTCAAGGGCAAAAATAAATTGCTCAATAAGGAGCCATGTATGTCTCTTTCCAGTGAAATTCTATATCTCTCTGCCTCATCAAACAGCAACCACTATGTGTAGGCAGAAGACTCCTGGAAATTAAATAAATTGTGCCATGCAGAGGAAATAAAACCAAGCAGTTGCATAGCACGACATAGTGAAATGATGATAAAGCCAGACTTTACAGTGCTTCCATCTGTCACATACTTGTCATATGTCCATTGTCATATACTTGCCATCCTGAATTATATGATACCCTATAAATCCGCTTTTCACTTTAAAAGTTACAGAAAGAGCCTATGCTACTGCAGATTTGAATTTGAAGGGGACATATGTATACGTACTGATACATCTAGTGCTAAAAAGAAAAGATTATATTGCAAATAAACACCGAGACATTGATAAATATCAGAAATATTTCCATTTAGAATTCCTGACTACGTAACAGTGTTTAATTCCATTTTCACTTACTTTATTTTCTAGAACCTCTTAAAACCTGACACCCTGTTATCTTAGCTCATTGTCCTGATAAACTAAGTTCCCTAGGTCCCAGACCTGGTCTATCTGATCTAAGATGCCCTGCCCAATTAATTCTCATTTATTTTGCAGCAGGTTTTATTAGCTGAAGCATAATGACACAGTGAATGCAACGCCTGGCCAACTTAGAAATCAGGCACAAACACTTGTGTCACACTCCAAAAAGTTGTATGGGCACAAGCTTCATTTTTCAAATTCTTGCCACAATATACTCTACCTTGGGTTCCCCACTCCCCAGCTCTCCCAGACTTCTCTTTTCTAAGCAGATCTTCTTTTTCCCTTTCCATCTATGTCAGGCAGCTTTCTTCTCCTTTCCCCTTTCAGGCAGGAACAGCCAACATCTCCACTGCAAAACCTGAAGCATGTGAAGGCTAGAAAAAGTCTTTGGGGAACAGCAATGTTGAAAAATAAGAAGCCTCTATTTATCTGGGCAAATTGGGACAAATTTTTGGTAGACGGCAAAGGGCACAGCCCTGATACAGCAGGCCCTCTCTGCCAAACTTATTTGACAGTCATAGTTCATAATTATTTTAAATTCAGACTAGCAAATATTTTTCTACACTAATGTGTAAATACTTTCAGAATTTTCCAAAATTGTTCAGCTCAAGTAGTTACATCTAGGCAAAAGTTGAAGCATCTGAAAATAAGTGTCAGGGAACAAATAGGTACTTCTCCTTATCCCATCTCCAAAAAAGTTGACCTTGAAAACCTTCTTACACAGGCAAAAGTAAATCAAGCACATTCTTTTTACATTCTGCACATTTTAATTTTTATATGACGTGAACAATCATTATCCAGTACCGAGGCCAGATGTGCTGGGGTTGGGCATGCTGTGTAGATTTCTGCACAGTGCTATTTCATGAAGACATTAAACACTTGCCCCAAAGAGAAAAAAAGGCATCAAATGGTTGTTGAAACTCTCTCAATGGAAGAGCAGCAACATTACTGAAAATTTCAGAGAACTATAGTTTATTTTTATTTTATCCTCATGTGCTCAGGCAGGTGGACTTTATAAAAGAGGTCTCAAAGCAAGGTCACACAGGGAGCAATAAAGCAAGTGTTCAAATACTGCTCTGCACCTGTATTTCAGGCATTATCTATTATTTTACAGGGACAAAAAGAGGACACCAGTTCCTTGTCTGCTCCTTCCTGTCAGAGAAAACACTTCAAGAAATGGTGTCAGTGCCAGTTGTGATGATAGATTTTGTAATAGGGAAGCTGTTTCACTAGGAGATAGATGTAGGTCATCAACCTGTGACTCACACCAACATGCTCAGAGATGTTAATGCAGGGAGCAAAACCAAACAATTTTCTGAAGGTTTCCGTCATTTTTACAGGCATTAGAGAAAGTTTCCACAGAAGGGAAATGCCATCTTGAAAGCTGTCAAACTCTTAAAGTTCAGATACAGATACCCCCTCCCCCCCAAACTTCTCCTACCACCAACTCTCCCCCCTGCCAAAACCACTTGCTGCTAGGAAATTGAATCAAAAGTTACCAAAGATACATCCTCATTTGAAAGCAGTAAAATTTGATCCTGGGAACAAATGGGGGTTTTGTTTGTTTGGGTTTTTTAAAAGCATGTAAGAACCTAAGAGTAAAACTAGGAATAGTTTTGTCTTCATGTCCTAAAACTTTTCCAAGTTTTTATTTTCTTTTCCTGTAAAAGAATGCAAAATTGAATTCTCAAATATTTTTTTCATGAATTAGTAACGTAAACAGAAACGAGAGTGACTTCAAGTGCTTCAGTTCAATTTCTCAGCAATTATCTTTATAGTATTTGAAGGGCCTGAAAATTTTATAAAATGCATCAGAGTTCAGAGGTAAATGTAATCAACAGCTTTTGCACCTCTGTCACAATGCATTTATGTACTAATAGTAAAGTTCAATTTTACAGGAAGAAAATTTACTTAGACTTGGTATAAGATTGAGGAATTAACTGCTACAGACACTAGCAAATATCTACATAGGTTGTTTCCTTCCATCCTACCTACTAAACTTTTTGGTATCTCTCTCTCTTTCTGTCTCATAAAAACACACCAAAAATTCCTATACACAATGGTGACATGAAGAACTTGAATAGAGTATGTGCAACCTGGCTGGAGTAAAACATTTATGAAAGTGTTGAATAGGTCACATTAAAAGCAAATAAAATTTATCAGTAGAAAATAATCACTTAAGACTGATGGACATATTCAAGAAATGCAAATAATTAAAGCTTTGCTCTTAAAATGTTAATATGATTTTCTTCATCGTCCATCCCTATAACACGAAATATAGCTTCTGTTGACTCTCACTGAAAATTTGGATATTGGAGGATGTTATATACTACCGTTTTAAGTACAAAGAAGTTGCAGGGGTGAGTGGTGGGGGAGAAGCACTTATTCAGCACAAGAATACATTTGAAACTCTGATATCTTTCCTGGATTCTATCTTAATTTCATGCATAATGAGAGGAATAGAAGGCTATCATTTCATTTCAGTGGACAAGCGATCAGACCCTAGATACTGTTGCTGTAGTGAACTTCAGACTGAAATTCAATGGAGGAAACTTTCACAGGCCGATGTTAGATATTGTTCTGAAAATTGGTTGGGGACAAGTTACTCACACAGCAATGTGGTAACATTTTCCCCATGGAAGGAAAAAACCCATATTATCACTTAAATTACGAACTTGATATCTCCAGCAGCATAAGGCACAAGCAATCCAAGGTAACTCTTCCATCTTGGTCTCCTCTGTGCTAGTGTTATCAGGGATTTCTAGATGGTTCTTTTTTCTTTATCTTTAAATGAAGTAGGTACAAGATGCAGCGTTAAGTCTTATACTTGGGACTTGGTCTTGTAAAAAGCTGAAAGTCCTGAATGAAAGTAGAGCCAAAGAGTTCAGAATGCATTCTTGTTGAAAACTTTTACAGAGGAGACTTTTAATATCTCAAATAATTGTCTTTCTTGTCATTGTTCTGCAAGAGTCACTGTTTTAAAATTATGAAGGATGTTAAATAGAATTATGCAATTTGTTTTCAAGACTTTTGATAAGGTGGTTTTCTTTACAGAAATTATTGGCTTGAATTCGGCCAAGTATGTTAGGTTTATGAGACGTGGTACTGACTCTAGCAGGGAGGGTCGGACGGGAACCCTTACGAACAAGCCCTATAGATAGAGAGGCAAGTTTCTTACCTCTGTGATGTTGCATATCCTGTGTTCATTGTCTTGTGTGTTTTTTCATTCTTTCATGAAAACTCAATAAGCAACATCTAAATAAAGAAAACTACACTTCCAGTGTAGGTGTTGAAGTGTAGGATAACGTTCCTCTTTTTTGACTGCTGATTGCTCTCATGCAAGTGTTGGTAAACACTATCTAGAGGATAAAATTGCATGCCTGGACCACCTATGAGATATAGCTCTGAGTCCTAAATAAGCCCAGGGTGTTTTTGGAGATATGCTCTGTGTGGTGATCAGGCAGTATTGATACTTTCACTCACTGTTAAGCTTTCTGCTGGGAAAGGAAAACTTAAGACTACGGTTTGGGCTCCACAGTATGCCCAGGATTTTAACATGAAAAACAGCAGCTGTTTTTTCCTATAATGACTTCCCAGTTGGCAGATTTTCTGCTCAGAGGGCCTACCACCTGGGCTTATGCCAACAGAAGTAGGAACAGTTGGATTTAGTCTGTGATTAACAGAATAAATTCCCCTTCCTACAGATAAAAAGTCTAGATTTTATCAGAAGAAATATGTCACAGGAAAGGGATGGCAAAGCCAGGTTCTCGCACATGGGTGCGCTAAGGAGGTGACTCTTTCAGAGGAGGAGTCCACCCTGCTGACTGCAGATGGTGTGCAGAGCCCTCAGCACCAGTATCCCAGAGCAGTAACTCTCATCAGCTCTGGGCTCCTTCCCCAATTCCTGCTGCTTTGGGCTCTCATGCCCATAAGTGTAGTCTCTAAAAGCATAACTGACCTAGACGTTTCCTTCACTCTTGTTGAGATGCATCTGCAGTACATTCCTCAGAAAAACTTCGGATGTATGTTCTGTATGACAATAGCATTGCGTTGTCTGTAGAAAAAAAAAATCATGTCTTACGCTTCTTCGGGTAAATCACAATTAGCCTTACATTTTGCTGTAACAGACTTTGCTGTTCTGGTGATCACTACTCATATTCAGCAACCATTTCTTTCCTGCACAAAATAAAACCATAGTTGCAAAAATCAGAAAACACGAGTACACTTAGGTAGTTTTCACTGATTTGGTTCATGATGAGGATTGCCTGGATGCTTCCACTTCATCTGAAGGATGAGAGCAAGTGTCCATTAGAGTTCCTGGACAGAGTCCATTCTCTGCAGGCAACATCTCATTTCTCTTTGAAAGAAGGGGAGGAAATGGCCGCATGTTACGATCACCTAGGTGTTTCAAACGTTCGCTGTGCATATCTGATTGGGATCTGTATTGTCTGTAGGTTTGTTCCGATCTCATTTGTTTCCTTTGGTTACTGTACTCACAAATTGCCTTGTTTCAGGGATGCAAGATACATTCAGAGGAGAGAAATCTACTTCTCCAGAAAATGATCTAGATCAGGAACCAGGTGCAGACTGTTAGAGAGCCTGGAAAACAGTGATTTCTTTCCCCTAAGCACATGGGAAGCTTGGAAAGATGCACCACCTTACACAGATTAGGTACTTTTATGCAAGCAGTGAGATTACTGCTGCTTCTTTTCCTCTTCTGTGTGCCTCGCTACATAGGCCATAGACTTTAAAATTTAGGGAGAGTTGACTCATACGCTTCAGTTGTAGGCCTTACTTCTATTTTTTATGAAAGATTAAGGGCAAACCTCTAGCATAAATGTCTGTTTTCTTGCCTGCCTCGGCTTAGCTGTAGCTATTCGTAAATATATACTCGTTACTAGTGCTACAGTACTGTCTGTCTCATGCCCATGACAAAATTGACCTGGGCTGTAAATCAATAGTGCTGTGAAATATAAGAGTGTCGAACTCCTGTGAAAATCTCAGCCATGTTATGTTCTACACTACATCCATGCAGGCAGCCGCTACAGTTGTCATCTGAAACTTTTCCCAAGGTTTATATTAGGTGTTACCTTTCCCACCCCATTAAAAAAAAAAAAAAAACAACCAAACAACCAAACACCAAAAAAACCAAAACAAACCCGTAACACATATTTACAGCTTCCCTTTGGTGACAGATTCTGGGTTTTGGGCCATTGTCAGTCACAAGAAAACATTTCTTTAGCTACTACAAGCACTAATGCTCATTAAAGACCTGAGCCAACTCCCATGGAAGCCATTGGGATTCTTTCAAATGACTTCCTTGTGGTTCAAATCAGGCTCTGAAACACCTATATTACTAAAAATCACTGTTGTTGCCAGTGAGGACCTTCTGTTGTTTCTATATGAAGTATTTATAAGAAAATATTGAACTGTATTTCACAGTGACTCAGTAAATAACTCATGTCACGCTCAGTGCTTTTGGGCGGTAATTAAAGATTTAAGGCATTCAACAAAAATGTCATTGCTTAATTAAAACCAATAAAAATCTTTCCACATTAAAATATTTGCCTGTTGCCACTCAGACTTTGTTCTAGGTGCACTATAGGATTTTTCTAGCTAATCTTACTTAAAGCAAGCAGTAAGCTATTTTTCCCTGGATGAAAGCTTTAAAAAAATCATATTGGCTTAATCTTCAGACTGTTAAGAACTTTAATATGTATTTCTTCTTCAAACATGTGGTCCCATATGCATTATTTAATTTCATTAGAGATAATGGGCAAATTGATACTCACTATACTTTCATACCGCTCGTGTTTCTTTGTTGGAATTGTGGAGCTATAATCTGGTTATTATCAGGCAGAGCATTACAGACTGCGTTGGCCTCCATGACTGGCTCTCAGGTTCCTCTCCAGCCATTCCTTGGTCTATAAAACACATGCATACTCTTAGTACCTCCAAATCAGCAAAAACTGAACGCCCTCCTCCCTTGCCCCCCCGCCCAATACCATTGGTTTGATGAATAACACTGGTTGTTCAGTTGTCCTTGCAGAAGACTCAGTTTCATCACATGCTGAGCAACCACATACCCAGTGAAGCAAAAGAGACAGAACGCCACGAAGGAAGGAGAAATCTGGAATCCACACGTATTGTCCTGGTGAGAAACATGAAGTAGGACCCTGTCATGATGCAAGTTCAAAGGAACTAGCTGGTTTCTTCAAGACCCTCAGATGATGTATTCTGGGGGCTTGGAAAAGAGAAAGATTTGGAAGCCTAGTCTAGATAACCTAATGGAAAAAAGGTCACATTAACCTTAATTTATAAGCTCGAAAGTCTATCCCTTTGCTTTCCAATTCCTGGTTTTGAAGCTGTGGACACAAAATTAGAACGACAAATTGTGTTTAAAAACACCTTCTCAGGTAAGTATTTGTATATCTTTTTTCCTGGATGAAAAGTATTTAGGCCTATTCTAGGTAAGAAGCAGCAAGGGAAAATAACAATTTTACAAAATAAAACTTTGTAAAATCACCTCAGTGAACCAATGTATTTTCACAGAACAGATGGTTCATAATGTAGTTTTTTCACCAATATGATTACATCATAAAATATTCCTCTAGCACAGATATTTGAGCTAGTTCTGTTTGGGCAAGCTCCAGCACTGGCATTAGTATAACTATTCCAGTAAAATACTTAGTTCAACTCTGCTGAATCCAAGTCAGAGACTTTCTCGATGTTTAAATACCCTGTCATCGATTTCTTTTTCTCCATTACTTTTATTTTCACATTCAAAGAAGTTTAAGTAATTAGTAGGTTGGGCTTTTTCTTTTACATAACTGTGATGGCAAATTCAATCATATCATGAATTTTCGGGTGTTATGTACTCTATATTTTAACTTCAGCTAATAAAAGATGAAAGGATTATTAGTACCAAATATTTTGGCTGACCCTAGAATACTGTATTTCATTTTCCACTTTAAATGGCGGTATGTACATTTTCATTAATTTCTGTCTTTGCTTCTTAGCATCCTAATTTCCTCATAGGCTTCACGTGTTTGATATCTTTAAGAAGCCTTTGATCTGTCTTGCACCTTAAAAATATTGAATCTTTTTTGATTTGATGTAATCATTTTTGGTGGGTTCTTTTGATGTCTCCATTGTATTTATTGCTTTTTATATCTCTTTATTTTTACTTTCAAAGAGCCCTCTTTGTTCAGAGACAGACATTACTTTCCCAATGTTATTTTCCTGGCATGTTCATCTATAAGGAATTTGCATCCTTTACTTTTAATTTGAGGGGCTTTTAGACTATACCAGTTCTTAATACTTACCTTCATTCTACGACATCCATGACTGCTAAACATACTGAAAATGTGGCCTTTTGTATTTGGTGGCTGTACTACTGCTGCTTCTCAAGATCACTCCTACGTTAATACAGGTTAAATAAAGACTAGCCTCTTCTTAGAATAGTGGAGCAAGAACTGCTTGAAATGTTAATATAATGCCTCTCTGTTGTTTTGTACCATGCTATTGACTGGTTGATATATAGCTAGTTGAAGTCTTTTTGTTTTGCCAATTTTTGCTGCCTCTTAAAAGCTAACTCAGAACTTTGCAGTGTGCTTCAGTTTTAAGAATCTGAGCGAAAATACAGTGCAGAGTACTGATGGCAGCAAGTTGGCTATCCAACTTGTCTGCATACTGCAAACTGCATACTCAGGCCACAAATTCAGTGGCTTGGTACTTTTCTATCAGAATTTTAATTACAGATGGTGGTACATAACCTTTCAGGAACAGTGTGATTCCCTGATTCACCTAGTCCTCTGTAGCTTATAACATTTCTGATAGTTGCCAGAGACTGTCTCTAGGAACTGAAGTAAAGGGTGGGGGGTTTTTTTGGGGTTTTTTTTGTTTGGTTTGTTGGTTGGGCGGGTGGTGTGGTTGCCATTTTCATAGTACATCAAAAGTGTCATCCAGTCTAAAACCAGATAATGTGGATAGTTCCAACAGAGAGCCCAGAAGTTGTCTATACCTTAAAGTTCATTGCAGAGCAGTCTGTGGTCATTTAAATGCAGGCCTTACTCTAATGTAGTGGTATATAGTATCATTACTCTTATTAGATATATAGATGACATTCCCCTGTGACACTAGGATTTATCTAGAAGAAAGGAATCCCCAGCTGATTTATTCATATAGCATTAAGGTCTGTTCTTATGAGCAGCTCAAAAGAGATTTAGGACAACACAGGATCTATACTCATTCACAGTTCATAATACACCAGAACCATTTTGCATTCTCACTGAAAGTCCTCTAACAGAGGCAACCGCATCAATTCTTGGGACTTGATTATTAAGCATCTCTCTATAGTTGGTCTGAGCTCCTGCAATCGAGTGGCTGGATGAGAATTTCAGGTTTCACGGTAAGGAAATTGTAGGTTTTTATCCTTCGTGATTGTCAACAACAGCTAGAAAATAAACCACCCTAAGCTCATAAATGGGAAGTAAAATAAGACCTAACATGAATTAATAATTTTAAATGTGTACATTTTCAAGACAATTGCACTTTTAGGTGTCACTGAAGAAATTATTTATGGCAATAAAATCTGCCAGGATGCCAAAAAAAAAAAAAAAAGACTTCAACTTCACCTTCTGAAGTGGTCCTGCAAGGTCAATGCATATTCCCCATGTTTTAAACTACAGAAGTTCACCTTCTAGTACCTGTCATCCGTAATTCCCCAATGGTCCATGACACAACACAGACATATTTCTTTCCCAAAGCAAAGCCAGAATTTGCAGAAGGGTGGTCACACTCAGATTTTATCCCCAAGAAAGAGAAAAGACATTTCTTTTGTGCTGTTTTTTGTAAGAATGAATAAATTAAAAATAAATAAATAAAAATTGAGTGGTATTTTGAGTAAACTATTTGTGTAGCTTTCAGGATGGCAGATTCACATAACCCCTCCCCCATATCTTGGTGGATATTAGTTTTATCACAAAGGAAATAATAAAAATGATATTAGAACTCTGTACCTTGCTAAAAGTAAGTGAAGTTGGTACAAATGCTTCGACAATACCTGTACGTGCCTTCTTTCCATATAAAAAGAATCTTCACATTATATATGTCAGCCAGCCAACCCTCATTTATAATTTCAAGGTCTTTATTGCCATTTTAAAGGTAGGATCTGTGAAATAAAGAATATGGTTGAAGTTGAGCCAAACTTTCACAACAGTGGGTAAAAGAGAAGGTTTCAAGGTTTAATTCTTTATATGACTGTATCTCAGCATTATCTTCTTAAGTAATATTGAGAAAGGTTAACTACCATATTAGTGCTGATTTTTAGAAAAACGTCATTTGGGGGAAGCTGAATAGAGGGTAGTAACATCAAGATGAAATTACCAACAAAGAAATCGTTCTTTCACTGAAGTAAGCCCCACAGACATTGTAATGTAATTTCTTGTTAATGAATGCATTAATAGAACTTTACCACAGAAGAACCCTCTGAATTTTAAGCTATCATAGATCTTTGTTCAAACTGTGTATGACAAAAACATTTTATATCAATTATATATTTCATTTGCACAGTTGGATGAAATAATGATAGATTCTGAGTCTATTTCCCAGTAACTCAGGAACAGTAATTAAAATAATTAAAATTCTTTCCACAGCATAAAAATTTGACAATGCAATGTCATTTGCAGACCCATCAGGAGGACCTCACTGATGGGGTGGGGGTTTTACATGTACATGGCTGCTAAGATCCAAGGTTTGAGGGAGCAAGAATTTATACAGCGAGTGTCTGAACCACAGAATATTCTTTCCCTCCCTTCTTGCTCACGTACCCAAGAGTTTAGCGTGGAAGAGGAACTAAAGGGGTTTCTATTAGTCGTCCTCCATTGCTCTTAAGCAAAGAGCAACCCAGGCTCACGCTGCAAGGCAGCCCCTAGCCCCATGCAATAATTTCAGCATTAGCAAGAGGCTTACCATCTACAGACCTGAAGGTTATGCAGGTTACTTACCAGGAGCCCAAGGGCCACATCCAATTTGCATATAAACTATAGACATTTATTATAAGTGCATATAACCATATTTGGTATGCAGATGGAACATAATGTATAGCGGTTCAAGTTCATTAGCAACACCAGCCAGCAGTTCTGCTGTTTTGTCCCCATCCTTCACTTACAGGAAGATGGCAGCTGGAGCCCACATTATATGACTCAGCAGGTCTCATCTGGCCCTTGGGCTGCACATTACATGCCCCCGCTCTACTGTTTGATGTGCTGAACAATCTCCGATTTCCAACTGGGGATGTAAACTGATAATGAGATTGCTTTAATGCTCTAAATCTCAGTGGCATTATCACAAAGGCCATTTTCTGGCTTCTGCAGTTGTCTGAAAAGGAAAGGGAGATAAACAGTAGAGGTGAAAACAGAATTGTTGTATAAGTTACAAGAGAAACACGAGCTGCTGATTCAGGAGAAAGTGTAAACTGGTTGCGGTCAAGCAGCAATTTTGTTTTCTTCTGATACATGTCACATTGAGTATTTATTTAAAATGCTGTTCAGGTGGACAGGCTCGAAGGAAGTTGCATCATATTTCCACCAGAGTCATGGGAACGGCAGATAAACGCTGCAAATGCCTTACAAACATTAAAATAGCATAGTACGCCATGCAATCTTTTTGTGTACAACCACAGTATGCCAAGAGATCTGCTTTACATCAGCAACAAAACCAATGATCTGTTAAATGCAACATTAAACAATCTACTATCACTTCTGTTTCCAGGTGTTATGACAGTCCATAATTACTTCTCTAATTCTCACTTAACATTTGGGCCATAGCATAGATTCTAGTTGTCAGGCATCATGTAATTCTATTTTGAAATTTGTTAAAGAAGTATAGTCTTGAGAAACCATAAACAGCAGGGGCCAAATTTTAATAAGTATCTCTGTTAATGTCACTTCAGCAACATGATTCCCACTATTTTAATCACAGGGGGTCTTTAACATGCCTTCAGGGACACACAGTTAAAGCCAAGAAAAATGTCACAATTATTAACTGACTACAAAGAAAGAAAAGTAAGGAAGTTGTTTAAGCATTGCTAGAAAATTACTCTCTTAATTAGAGCATTAGAACATCTCTATACTTCCTCTTCAGTAGCGAGTGGTAATGATGTATATATTTATACTGGGGTAAACATACAAGACATTGACCTTTACTAAAATTAGCCGGTAATGATTCTCTTGCAACATCCCTGAACTCCTGAGACTCGTTTGTGCTGTCCAGCGAGGCTGGCCCCACCGCGTGTCCCCTGTGCCCGCTTCCCCCTGCCCTGTCCCACATCACACCTGTGACACGTGGGGGGCCACGACTCAGACCCCATCCTTAAGCTATGTGTGCCCCTATCCAGGGACATCCAGCAACGCACTGGCAGAGCACTGAGCTGCTCTGCGCTCAGGGGTGTGTTGGATGAAGGCAGGTGGGCAGGCAGGACGATACACAGCTGTACTAAATGAACATGCTGGGAGGTCTCCAAGTGGGTTCAATGGGGGAGTTAAAAGGTACGTGCCACAAACCCCAAACTCTTTCTGTGTGTTTTCAGCTCAGTTGGGGCCTTATGCAACAACTGAGAAAAAAATTAGGAAAAGGAAACTCAAGTCTTAAACGTCTCCTGTCCCAACAGCCAGGATGTCCAGCTGTGCAACCGTCAACTTCTTTTACCATGAGAATGCCTCTTTGGCCTTTCGCCTGCCGGGACAGTGCAGAGCTGCAGTAGCAGGGCACAGATTGCAGAGAACCACACATTCCTAGACACCACCATTAGATCCTTATGTTCTACATTTTTTTCAACAGTCCTTGAATGATACTGTGAGGAGGGAGAAAAAAACCCCGACAGTACCATACTGAGAAAATGCCTCTCAAACGCTTCCACAACATACCACGTGTCAGAACACCAGAATGGTGGAGGTGTATGGTATTATACTAACTACTGCATGCTGCAAGTGAAGTCTGCTATGTCAAGTATTAGAGAACAAAAAAGTGTACACAGCTGAGAGAAAATACAGATTGATCAGTGATAGCCACTTACTTCCATGCATTGTCCTTATCTAATCCTTGTGCCAGACCTTAAATGCTGTTAATTTCAAGACACCCTTCTGGCCTCTGATAAAGCCTCTGTCTTCTCTTTTGATTTGACACCCCTATGGTTTCTACAGGTGCCTCAATGCTTGTCCTTATCCTTTGACATATTCTGTCCTGAGCTGGTTACCATCTCTGGCTTTATTAGTGCCAGATATATCCAGCTGAGCTTGACCACCTAATTACAAACATGTGTAACTCTTTTTGTCAGGCTTTGACTGGTACTAACAAGGGTAATCTTCAGTTTCCAGAAGCCACTGATAAAGACTGTAATGAGCCACCAACCAAAAATCCAGGAAAATAAAATTAAACTGCACGTGAGCTCAGTGGGTGCAGCTACATCACTAATTTAGTTTGATGAAGGGGTTCTTTCAAGGGAGAGGTTGTCTCGCATCCATACTTGGTGTCCCATGATACTCTCAAGCACAACACTGCTCACTCCAAGCCCTCCTGGTGCAAACAAGACATGTGGAGCAGCCAGCTCTCTAAGCATGCCCAGTGAATCTCAGAAAGGAAACTAGTGTGAAACTCATGCTGATAAAACAAAGTGTGGACACAGGTTTAGGGACATCACTGACGAAATCAAATCTAACCCCACACCAGTTAATAAAGTAGACACACTGAGGGAACTCCACTTCTCCCTACTCCTCAAGGAATGAATGAAATGACTTCACAAAACTGTATTGAAGGGGGAGAATAAAGTAGAAATAGGAAGATAAACAGAGTAATATATTCTTTCTCATTTTTGTTAATAATAGTTCTATAAAGAACAAAACTAACAGTCAAGTCGCAAAATGGGGGACAGTATGTAGCTCAGTGAGAAGAAATACAGCCACCTGAGCAAAACAACTAAATCTGCCTCAGATTGAGTGGCTACCCTAATCCAATGCAAAAGCTTGCAGCCCTTTGGGGAGAACACACTGAAAAATGGAGCTCTCTGAGCACCCATACAATTTGATTTTCACTGATCTCTGAATGGTGTCTAAACCTAATATTTATTACTTTACTCTAGGAATTGAATTTGATCTCTGTTACTAGCAGTCAAATCAACCCATTATTCTCTACGCAAACTATAATAATATTTTAAAGTCTTTCTGCTGTTTTCTTGGTGAAGCAACCGTTAAGAGCACTTGCTGCCTTCCAACCTCCTCTCATAATATCAACCCGCAAATTGTGGTTATCAAATCATAGGGGTCTATTGCCTATCCAACTAGATAGCAAGGCTACCCAGTATCAGGCCCATCACCTGCTTCAGTGAGCCACTTCTTGCTTCATTAGCTACTCCATTAGTCATTCCAGTCTTTCCCATCTGTAGCAGGGCTAAAGACAGAGTCCATATCGCCTGAGGAAATTTCTAAAACTTTTCAAATCTAGGATTTTGACACCCAAAGGCTGCAAAACCTTGCACTGGAGGAGAAGAGGGGTCATTGCTTAGCCCCAGGCATACTTATTTTACCTAAGCTTCATGCCTTATCAATAACATGACGCTCTCTGTTTTATAATACCATTGTTGTTTTGTTTGTTACAGAAATGCCCCAAATATGATCAAACTTAAAATGAAAACTGAACACATTTTGGGCTTGCCCACTGGCCCTTTTTATCCAGTATACTCCTCCCCCCTCTGAGCTGCTGTCAGTCTGGAGCACTCCGGGAGGAGCCACTCGTTCCTTTTCAGCTTCCTATTGCACCTAGGAGTGCCACCGTATGCAGAATGGCATTTATGTGGAAGGCAATGCCAAGGTTCAGAAAGCTAAAGAAACCTCAAGGGGGAACTCACTGTGTAAATCTGCAGTTTGGAAAATTTCCTGGGAGACTTGATCTGTGGATTAGAGCCTTCAAACATAAGTCTGTGGATTCCCAAGAGTGTTTGCTAATCTCTGGGCACATTATCAAAGCTAATCCTTCTTTTGGTCTCTGCTGAAATGAAAAGTGAATGCACATTAAATTCTTTCAAAAAATGGATGAGAGTTTCTGGGTCTATGAGATGCAGACTTTGGATCCCAGCTGGATGGAGTCACCTTCCAGCAGTCCAAAGGGTAGACGGAAGAAGGGTGGGGTTTGAGCTGTATCAGAGCACTTACTGCTGCTCTTGGCTGGCTATAGGTGTGCGTCTGCTCAGCTGATTCTGAACTGATATTCTGAGCATTCTCACTCTAACATGTCTCGATAGCACATTAAAGGCACTGGATCCCAGAGCAGGATCTATAAGATCTTGCAGTGCTTATCTGTGAGTAGCCTAGGTCCTTCTTCAGCCTGGCTCTTTGGTTATCACAAGTGCTGTCCATTTTGAGACACTTGTCTGTTGCTCGTCTTTGGGCCAAACTCTTCCAAATCTTAAATTCAGTAATTTGGCCTTTATTTTCAACAGGAAAATAAAGACTTCTATGAAATTTTATGTGATTATACCAATCATGATTTCCAAAGCCTCTCACATATGAAGACAAACTAGAAAATCAGAGGAAAAGTAAATCCACAACTGGTATCTTTATGTAAATACATAAGGGATTTTATAGCAACACAATCATTTTTCATATCTTAGGCTCCGTCTTGTGTCAGAAAGTGAAAAAATTTTCATTATCTGGGACATCTCTTTCAGTAACAAAAGCAACAGGTGTTAAATTTTCTGAATTTTATAAATATGAAAACAGTTGTGATTACCTCTAAATTTCAGTAAAACTATAGGCAAGTTTTAACTTATTATAATGAAAGTATCACCGTGACGAAAAAATATAATAAACAATTATTTATGTCTCAATCACTACAGAAATTTCTTGCCTACAGGAATTTAGAAAAACATATATAGTGGGAGTAATCTCTGAAATCGTTAGTCAGTCATCTGCCACTACTTTTCATCAGCCATGCTTTGAATCTTCCAGGCTATAATGTATGTATACCCTTTGGAAGACTGTCCTAGCCCAAACAGATCTTGCAAAGCAAGGATTCAGGAGAAAGAAAGGTATAGATCTGAACATATGAATCAGTGAAATTAAATAAAGTAACAAGGAATATTACCTTAGGAGCATGTAAGAGAGGAAATGGAGTCCATGTGAATTTCCCTGCAAGGAAGGGCTCAGATAATTACACTGATTGAGAAGTTACAGTAATGTATTGTAAATTCATACGAGAGAATGAACTTTATGCAGCTCCTGAAGGAGAGTTACTATTGTTAAATAAAGTACAAGAGAAGAGGAATTTCTGAACGATCTATTTCATTTCGTGAAAGGACAAGTTTTGCTCCTGGCCTCTGTAAGCACTGGTTACCTGCACGATATGGATAACAGGTACGGTATGTTGGGCAACATGTTTCCATCAGTCAGTTAGGCTTAGTTTTGCAGAATCTTACTATGCACTCCTACTTTGGATGGGCTATTGGGCAGATTCAGTAATGTTAATCTGCTTATTCCTTCTGAACTGTATACAATTATTGCACTGTTTGTGATCCAAAATACCGGCATGCCATTCTCTTACTCTAGTGAGTCAGCATGATCTCAGGTAAGTAAATCAAATGCTCTCAGAAAAGACTTTATACGGAATTAATTCCCATTTTGATTGTTGCCTTCTGAGAAAGGTGTTACCAGCCAGAACACAGTTAAGAGAGTGAACTCAGTAAGAGTTTTGGGCCACCAGCATTACACGTGATGTGAGGATGTACTGACTCAATCCTTGGCCGAACTCAACAAATCCTCTAATTTACTTGTGGTTGTTTTTGGGGTGGGTTTTTTGGGGTTGTTTGGTTTGGGGTTTTTTTTTTTGGGGGGGGGGGGGGGGGGGGGTATTGTTTTGGGTTTTGGTTTGGTGTTTTTTTTGTCCTTAATCTCACAGCTGATGAGTTAGCTGTGGGCCAGGAGGCTTGGGAGAGGCAGAGTATTTTTGGTCTGTTTGGCACTGAGTGAGAAAAAGAAGGACAATGACCCGGCTTTTATTTGAATTCCTTACATCACAGATCACATAGACAAATATAATTCATAAATTTCATTCTACCAAAGGCAAGACATCTTAGCAGAAACTACTGTGCTATCTGATTACAGTACTAGTTGTTTAATTAATGTAATGGGTAGACAGGACAGTATCAGGCTAAGTAAACAAGCTGCTAATCTTAATGGGACTGTGTTTTGAAAGTGAAATGTACTTCTGATCTACTGATGACTCGTTATTCTAAGAATAATGATGGCATATTCAAAAATATTCTTCTGCATGCAATTTTGCTTTGCCTTCTTTATATTATTTTCCTTACAGGTTCATCTAAATTATTATTTAAGTGCTTATACGGTGCTCACCTTTGTGGAAGAGAGTAGCTTACAATCTAATGCTGCATACTATCAAATTGGATCTCAGCTGCATACATCATCCAGGAAATTTCAGCATCTCCTTCAGCTTTGTGCAACACATATTTATTCAGGTGGAATTTAATTAAACTGAACAAATTAAAGCTGACTACTGACTCATTTCAAAGCATCGGAGCAGAGAAGTAGACAGTGACACTGGAACAATTTGCAACCATCTAGGACACTTTCGTCTCTCAGTAGCCCTCAATTAGCCATTAATAATTTTGTGAATTTTAAATTTGGTTTTCACTGTGTAACAACTAATTTGAGAAGAGAGCCCTGTTAAACTATGCATTTCAACAAGTCTCTAAAAATGTGAAAACACCAAAGTATGCACTTTTTGACCACTACAAGCAACTGTCGTATTGGCTAATATATAGATACATATATATATCTCTCACCTCATCATCTTTGCTTTATTAGCTTTTCCTTCATCTATTCAGATCATGACAGAACATAAACTGTGCTGACCTGCAGTCTATATCCAGATTATACAAACTGAGGCTACAGCTAAATGAACACTTTGTACACACATTTATGTACTTATCAAATTATAATTACAGGAATTGCAGAAACAAAACGGGTATTAAAAAAATATTTGCCTCCCTCGGCTTTGTATTTATATACGCGTCTCATGGTCTCTACCAGTCAGATGTAACTCAAATTGAAATCTGCAGCAAGCAGTTGTAAAAGGCCAGTACAAAGGCCACACGCTCACTCACTCCACGTGCTCAGACTGGCATACGCGCTGCCGGCTTCAACATCTGAGCAGTATTTACCCCTGATCAATTGATATACTTCAGCCTCCTGCTTGTATAGGACCCCCTCACAACCCTATGGCATTAGCAACTATATGAAAACCATGTCTGACAATATTTAACACAACCTGTGCTAAAAAGCCTCCAGTGAGGAAAGTCCCACAACCTCCATGAGTAACCCATTCCAATGCTTAACTCTCCTGGCACTAGAAAGGCTTTCTGACTATCTAAACTGATCTCCCTTGGTGCAATTTCAGGCCGTCATTTCTTCGTATGCCAGTGGACGTGAAAAATAGGTTATTCTTTTAGATCTTGAAATAATCTTCTACATATTTGAAAACTGTTAGTGTGTCTCCTTTTTACTCTCCTTTAGAAAAACCAACCCTAGTTCTGGGGTTCTTTTCTCCTAGATGTGCTCTCAATCCCTCTGAGCATTCCTGCAGTGCTCTCTTACAGAATAACCCCTCCTTGCGTTCCCTCTGGAGCTGCTTGGCTCTGCACTGGGCCTGATTTTAGAAGCTGTGCAATTTCCAAGGTAACCCACAAAAGGTAAAAGAATTGACTTACAAGATTGGATGCCCAGAAACCTCGCTTCATAAAAATGAAAGTTAAAACAGCTTGGGCTCTGACCCATGGTGGAGTCTCTAGATACCACCAAAATGCAGGAACTGCATTAACTCTGTAGTAACTGAAGAGTAGGGATAGATTAAATATTCCGCATTTCCCCAGAAAAATGGAGTATACAAAATAGCCCTGACATGATATGTTCCCATAAGTTTAAGCATTTAACCATATTCAAAATAAAATCTGTTTCTAAAATAAGCATTTGGAAAGCAGAAGGAAAACATAAATCACTGGGATTGCTAAAACAAGTGAAAAATAATGGATGAAACTAAAAATGAGCATCAAATAGCACAGAACATTTCAACAGAGTAAAATAGTGCTCAGTAAACATTCACAACATCTGAATAACTGAGGATCATTTTCCCTTTACTGAAGAACAACCTGCATGGAAACCATTACAGGAAGAAAAACCGGCAAGCAAATTTACAGTCAAAATCACAGCGGAAGAAAAGAATCAGAGTTGGCAGTATCAAAAACATAGGAAAAAGGAAAAGTTCTGATCTACTTTTAAAGATCAGGAGCACTTAACTGACAAGGCAGCTAATACATAAACAATTCCCAGTGTTAAATTTTTCCTACATGCTAACGGAGCCATCTTCAGTGTGGTTTTATAGTCTCACATGCAAACCCACAGAAGCTGTCCATAGAAATATGTGAGAGAAGAACAGACCTCCTGTGTTTTACACGGTGGAGGTCTGTGGAACTGCTCTATGTGCTGAGAGAGTTGGAGTTCTTCAGCCTAGAGAAGAGAAGGCTCCGGGGAGACCTTATTGACACCTTTCAATACTTAAATAGGGCTTGTAAGAAAGATGGAGACAAACTTTTTAGCAGGGCCTGTTGTGATAGGACAAGGGGTAATGGTTTTAAACTAAAAGAGGGTAGATTTAGACTCGATAAAAGGAAGAAATTTTTTATGATGAGGGTGGTGAAACACTGGAACAGGTTGCCCAGAGAGGTGGTAGATGCCCCATCCCTGCAAATGTTTCAAGGTCAGGTTGGACGGGGCTCTGAGCAACCTGATTTAGTTGAAGATGTCCCTGCTTATTGCAGGGGGGTTGGACTAGATGACCTTTAAAGGTCCCTTCCAACCCAAAAGATTCTATGATTCTATGTGTAGTCCTATACTTCACGAAGCCAAGAAATACTCATTACATGAAGAAAAGCCTAGGGCTACCCAGAAAAACTGTAAACAAAGTTATTTAATTTCAGTCACAATTTAACTATGCAGAAGCCAAATAAGGACAGACTTGAAGAGCACGGCTGTATGCAGAACTTTCCATGTACTTTGATGACTGGAAGTTAATAGAGCTATCACTCTCTTTTGCGTGAATAATATTTGTTACCAACTTAGTTCTATTAGATTTATGAATTGTTCATGAGCAAAGTCTCATTGTCTTTAATACATTTGCTACGTGTAAGCTCTCCTGGAACAGTTTAGAAAACTAATTTTCAGGCTACTTATGGTTTGGTTTATGTGTTCTCAGATTTGGATAGTGGGTGGTTGCTGCACTGTTTCAATTTTAGTATTGGCTGACATTCTTCTTGCAAATAATAACAAATCCTCGCCCCCCTCCCCCCCCGGCATGTCCAGGAGGAATTCTTAGATGTGTAATTGATCCATCTCAAATAATTAAAACATCTGAGACTTATGAACATTTGTACAATTAACCAGAAGATGCTAGAAGGCTCATGACGAATGATTAGTAGCCCACTATGGAGCATAACTATTCAAAATTTGACACCTGTCCTCAGAAATGTACTTGTATTTATGAATCTGATTTAAAACCTTCATTCATTTCTGAAGCAGCTGTGGACACTAGCTTGGAAATTATTTTTACTACTACATCGAAGTACAAAAAATAGACAGTGCAGATGCTGTGGGCATGATGTTTGGCTAGGATAAATCAACAGATTTTATACAAAGCCATACTCCCTTTGACAACTGCAGAGATTTGGCCAAAGATATTGAACAGACAGTTAATAGATCTTTTTGAAGCTATTAAGAAGTTAATTAGGCAAGGTCTCCACCTCTTTACTTTTGATATTAATGACATAAAGGCATATAAAAGCGATGTTCCAACTTTTCAAATTATCACTAAGCAGTACAAGGGCAGAATGATACCTATGAATAGACATAGGAGGAGTTAATATACAGGCTCACTTGATTTGATGACTGGGTCAGAGTTCAGTGCACATGAATACTTTGTGAATGAAGCATACAAATGGAATTATTTACTAATGGAAGAATGCATTAATGCAATCAATAAGAATAGAAGAGATTTAAGAGTTAAAATATCAGCAAATCTTCATCTCTAAAGACTGCAGAGATTATGAAAATACAAGCTGTGCAAAAACTATGAAGCTAAATGATTGAGCCCCTTCCTAGATTCTAGAAATGTCACTTTTCAACTGTGTCTTCTCTCTCAGAAATCTGTAATGTATTATATAGCGGAAAGCGTACTTATGTAATGTTAAATAATGTGCAAATAGTAGAATTCTGCATTTACATGGCACTATGCAACTGTTTTGGTCTGAAATGCTTAAAATTTAAAGTCCTAGTCTGACAAACATTTCACAGAGCTTGTAACCAGGTATCTTCCCAGCACAGTTAATTGGGCTACACAGAATAAATGATGCCTGGTTGTAAGTATTTCCGGGAGCATCCCTAAAAGAGGCAATATGACGGGTTTGGAATTCAATGTTAAATGTTACCTAATCAAACACTGGAAAAATATTGTAATAAATCATTCAAAGTAAAGCAGGACTAGATTATACTATTCAAGATAAATTATATCTGACATATAAAAATAAAATATTAACTTGAGCCATTCAGCATGGTACAAGTGACTGAGTATAAAAATAACGATCGAGGCAGTCACTCAGGATTCAAAACCAAAAGAATTTAAATTAAAAGAAATGGACATTATTCTGATAGAGGTTGTATTGATATTTGCACTGTTCAAGGTGTCTAGCATTTTCCCAATAAATGCTGTGTCTACCATTCAGCACCCAGAAAGATTTTATTGAGGTTTTTTTCTTTCCAATAATGTCTCCAGTTATAATTTTTAATCAAAGAGTGAAGGTACGGATGTCTGCCTGCCTGCACTTCCCACATTCAGATTAGGAATTCTTTCCTTGCATTATACACATTAACGTCCTTGGAGGATAAACAGATTTGTTAAAGTGTCCTTACAAGGTGATATAGTTTAGTATTTAATCAGTTATTCCCCAAAGGTTAAACATTAGAAAAGAATATCACAAAAGCAGTGACTGGTAATACTTTCACTTCTATGGCCATCGACATATTCATATTTGTCTACATAATTTCAAAATGTACTATCATCTACATAGGTTTTTTGGAAGACAGAAAAACTTTTTTTCAGTAGATTATGCTAGAAAAATTTAAAGAGATACAGCCAACTTCCTGGTTTCCCCATGTTATTAGATGCAACCTTTAACATTGTTATAGACTTTGGAGATTAGCAAGGAAATAATTTCTCCATTTTTTGTTTGTTAAAAAGGCTATTTATTTCTTTTTTTTTTTTCCTGTTGACAGACTACGTGTAGTTATTTTACTTGCTCTCTCCACATGCGACAGGTTAGTTCTGTAGTTTTGCGTGTCCTTCCCTACAATGGTAGAAAGAAAAAAAAAATGGGAAAGTGTAACTGTAATTCTACAAAAATTGGCTGACAAGATCCTCTAGTAGGTAAGATGCTTCTAACGTTTCCAAGAATGACTAGATTTCAAGGTCATGGTGTTCTCTTAGTGCTTGTAAAAGCTATGACTCTGACAGCCTGCAAAACTGAAATCTTTTTTCATTACTTCTTCTGTAGAACAAGTGTGGCTATAGTACAAGATTTTCTAACTTTACACCCAAACACCTTCCTCTTTTTCAAAGGATCACTTCTCCAGGAGTGAAACAGTAGTAAATTCTTGTGGTATCATTTCCTAGGGTGCCACTGCCAGCTGCAGTGCTAAGAGGCATACTCTCAGCTAGCTGGAGAGTCATCACATTGGTCTTGAGAGATAGAGCGTGTGTCTCGAGATCTTCAGGAGCTGGAAAAATGGTTAAAGACATTGTAGAGATTATTTCAGCTTGAAATATATCTACTTTAGATCTTATTTCTCCAACTCCTTTGCAGGGTCAATGGAAAAAAACACCTGCTGAAGAGGAAAATGGATTATTTTGAATTTTCAGCATTAAGTAGCTATTCCCAGCTGCTGGGCACTCCAGAAGTTGATGAAGCTCGCATGCAAGAGGGAGGAATACATTGGCAGTTCCTCATCAGTTGGCAGCAAACCTTCCACATCTATATCTTCAAGGTGAAACAGTGACTGACAGTCCCCTGAAAGATATTAGCTTATAAATGATCAAAAAAAGTCTCCTTTTTGGCAATGCTTTCTTGCTGCTTCCGTCAACAGCTACGAGCATTGCAAGCTTCTTTTGTCTATACATTTTATTGATGGATAAGATAACCACAAACATATACACTTTTCATTGTTCAATAGGATCAATACCACTTTAATGTTACTTTAGCACTGATTTAAAGTTGTTTTATTTTTAGAACTTCTAGTGAGGAGGAAAATCTCTAACAAGCTATAGATTCTGAGTCCTTAACATAACATGGCTACCATTTTTATAACAGAAAATCTGGAGCAGGAAACGTGGCTAAGTTTTTTCTTGACCAAAGATTGCATGACCTCAGGATAGTATCAGGTTAAGCCTATAGAAGACAGAGTAGCGTTTATATTAAAAAGAAGCTGCTACGCATTGATTTCATTGACATGTCTGTCACTGATTCTTTTTGTGACCTTGGACAATTAATTTATTCTCTGTTTTACTTTGTTCCTCTATTGAGAAATGAGTTCTTAACAACATTCAGTTATTGATTATTGTAGGACTTTGTGAAAAGGGGGATGGAAACTGGTTTGTGTTTCTCGAATAAACTAGATAGGCTTGCATTTTTATACATTTAAACGCCTAACAGTTCCCTGTGCTCTTTACAAAGAACCAAGGGGAAAAAAGATCTTCTGATGTTCAGTCCTTTCAAAAGTATATTCAGCAGTGTCCATACTATATTTAATTGAATAAATCCCTAATCAGGAATATTTATAAAAAGCACATACAACCAGTACGAATCTTTCATTGGGTGTTCTGCCATTTTTCAGGTAAACTTCTGAATTCATTGACTCCTCTATAAAAAAAAATCCTGTTTATCCAGTCCTTTACATCTTCAGCCTCAATAACTTTTCAGTTAACCATACAAGCTGTGATGAGGTACCAGGTTTGTTCCTTTCAATTTTATGGCCTACAGAGCAAAATTTCACAGGCCCTGCTAACTAACATTTTCAAAAAAAGGAAGAGAGGGAAATGAAAGAACATTTCTTTTCAGAAAACTTTTAAGCTGCTACCTTTGCTTATACTGACCTGAGCCTATGTCTAGGTAGTCTTCAAAGCTCACAGACAGGTATGTGCAATGGTAAATAGAACTATTTAGTTTCACAGTTTATCATTTTCCTGCTTTCTGATCCAACAGCATTTGTAAACTTACTAATGTAATAAATGTGATTTAATTAAATGTTCACAAGATCTGTGTCCCATTGTCCCCCCAAAGGGTTACTAGCAGTTTGAGTTAAATCCTTGGAAATCACGAGCAATCCATTCATTTTCAGGTGGTAGCTAACCTAGGCGGTAACACTGAAGCAGAATATTCAAAACAAGAGAAAAGTGCACAATCTAAAGAGGAAAAGGTCTGTTAAGGTTGGTTTATACTTCCTCTGCCCAGTGTACCTACAAAAGAAAGCACTATTAAGTGCAGGGAGAAGAGTCATTGCAAAACCAAGTTCTTTCTCTGATATTCCCATCTTTCAGATATGCCAGTGCAAACGCTTCAGGGGATACAACTAAGCAAGAGCAAGCCACGGTAAAGACACAAGGCAGGCCCCAACCTGTGATTACAAACACAGTTTTACAAGCAGGCAGAAATATCACCAAGTTCTTTTCTGCAGCAGACAGCGTCTGTGTCCCTATAGATATGACTGAAATAGGACTGTACAATTCCCCAAAAGGAATATATCTCATAGACTGCAAACAGACTGACACTGATGCTGTCATACACTATGCTGTCCAGAAAGTAGATTATAAAGCACAAGTTTTAGAAAGAACACCTGCAGCAAGTTCAATGTGGTGTAAAAGCTGATAGTGACTCAGCTACACATAAGCAACATTAAAATCAACGGGAGTTTCAACACCATTTGGAATTACAGCCTTAAGACAAACAGCTGAGGTCCCTCGTATTGTCACAAACCTGCAGCTAAATTATACTAGCAATTTATCTACAATAATTTGTGTTCATCATATCATGGTATTTTTGCTTTTTCCTAATAGTAATATTCATGTTGTTATCCAATACCTTATATACAATCAGAACAAAGAGACTATATTTTCTTTTTTTGCAAGATATACCCTTTAGACTTCATTTGTCAAAAAGGTAGGGTAACATTAGATATTTACAACAAATGCTAAATTTACCTTGCATTCACTGTATCTCCGCTTCCAGATTCACTGTCTTCTATACTTACAGGTTCTTTAGAGTAAATGCATAGCAGGCTTAATTCTGCAGTTTCTCAGTAAATATGTTAATTTTGACCTCTTCCTTCTCTGGCATCCTGTCAGCAAGGCATGGCAACATAACGAAAAAATATAATGTAATTAATACATAACTTTTTGATGGCTATGACCTCAACATTTTAAAAAGCAGTGGCTTGATCGACAAGCAATACCAGTTGAGATTTTTACAAGGAAAAAGTTCCAGTTCATTAACAAGTAATATAAAGAAGTAACGAGCATCTTTTACTAAATGGAAAGCAGTGAGTTTCAAATATCTATTATTTATGCATTTATCTGGATTTTCACATTATCACATGTAATGCAAATATTATAACATAACAACCTAGAACCCAAAGTATTTAAGGTCTACACAGATGGAGGGTGGAGAACATAGGGAAGATAAATTAACCTTTCCTTTTCCTTGCTCCTCCTGCTAGTCTGGGGCCACATGCTGGCTTTAATACCCAGTGCCTCCCAGGCTGCTGCTCAAGCCCAGAATGTGGAATGATGGATCCAAATTTTCCTGCGGTAAGTCAGCATGAACCCACATCCCTTCTACATTGCTGGCCTGCTGTCAAAATTACCTTTCCTACTGGTCTGCAGAGGTGTGGATATTATTGCCATGGCTCTCGGTAATTGTGCAGACAATCCTTCACTTTGTATCCCACAGTTCTGAGAAGAGCTCAGCCTTGTCTGTGTTTGTAATTTTGAATGAAAATTTTCTAAATTCCAGAAATACAAATACACAGCACAGCAAGGTTTGTGTTCACGCTGGTTCTAGCATCCCTAGTCAACAGTATGTTCAAATAGTAAACCAAGAAGTTTCTTTGAGCAAATTCAATCTTTGCTGAATTCTCCTTTCTCTTCCTTCCAGAAGCTCATAAAATAAATATAATAATGAATGGAGAGGGCTAAACCAAAGAAGAATCTTATTTCAGAACTATTAGAGGGCAGGAAAGATGGCATGTAGCTTTTTGGAATAAAGCAGACATTCAAAGCTCCTTGTGCTGTGAAGCAAAATCATGTAAATGCTTGCTTCACAAATACATCTGATCATGGGGATACACATATCCACCACAGACACGTCGTTTTTGGAGCTGGTTCCCGCACCTCTTGTCTCTTAAGCCTCTCCAATACAGGTCATGCAGGGAAAGAAGTGGATGTCAGGGAGGAGTTTCATTTAGATCTGTTCTTGCCCAGCATAGAGTCCAACAGAGACAATATGTCACCAGCTTAGGTTTGAGGAGCTCTTTGGCTATTCCACTTCTGCCTGCAAGTGATTTGGACTATAATACAGGGTTAGGAAGCTGTAACTCAGTTTCCTCCAGCCGTAGGATGAAATGTTACTTTGGGATAGTGATTTACATTGAGATTAATCACAACCATGGCCATGGCAAATTGTTACCCTGTTTTGTTTTAGAGATTTCATTGTACTGCACATATTAAGTCAAAGATGACTGAGTCCGTATTCTTGGTATTGCTTGAAAGTAACCATACTACTGCTATTGCACATTGGCTGCCTGAGTTAACTGATTATATGGTTATTTAATGTAGCTAGGTGGTAAGCCTTATGTCATTATAATGATTCAATTGTTACAGTCCTAAATAAAAGTGGACAATTTGGATCAGGAGCCTGAACATCTGACAAGCTGTGTGGTGTCTAGATCCAAAGTTGTGGTTTAGCACGCTATACATATGTGGGCAGCTGCACCATTTAGCTGTGGATCCAGGCTTGGGCTGGAACACCCCAGGCTGGTTTGAACGCTTCCTTCCAAAGTCTGGCGGGTTTCAGCGTGACGGTTTTCAGTTCGGCCCATTTTTAACAAAAGCAAATGCAAATGAGAAGCTACCCAGAAATAGCACTGCATATCAATTTTCTACATCAATTTATAATGCAATGCAAACAGATGGTACATTCAAGCACTGTCAGAGAAAGCCGTTTGGGTTTTGGTGACTATTCCTTTTTTATTTTTGATGGTATATTTATTCTGTCTATTTCCATTGCTGAGTTGTTTCAACACCTGTATAAAATAAGATACCACTGTAAGCGAGAGCTATGTAAACTAATCTTGGTAACATATGCAGCTTTCTCAGTCCCTAAGTGATTTTCTGACCAATGGTGTAAATTTTAAAGCAAACCACTTTTTGATGGCAATCAACAACATTCTCTTGGTTTCTACTTCCAGAAAGAGGGAATAATTTATCAGGGATCGTGAAAAGCCATTTCCAAAACCATGAAAGGTTCCTTCTATTTTTAGGAGGCATGTTTAGTGTTAAAGAGGAGTCAACAGATCATTTATTTTGAAATTCTATTCCACACAGTATTTGTATTCTACATTTTCTACAGTATTTACAAAAAAGGCCAGTATGGTGATCTAAATTCAGGACACATAGCTCAGAGAAGATTAATTCAGATAAGGCTTGGGGCAACACACAGCTTATGCAATTTACTGCCACCATTTCCACTGAATCTTTGCTGATTAATTCAGCTGCAGCAAAAAAAGTAACCATTTTTTTTTTTAAGGGTGGAGCATGGTTGCTGGGTAGTATACTGATACCATATAGATCTGAAGTAACTCCCTCTAGTGCCTACAGCCAGTCAGAAATTCTCCAGTTCAACGTTTTCATCAGAAATTGTTCATTCACGAAGAAATTCAGTCACTAAAATCCGCCAAATATCTCATGCCCAGAATAAAATTTATGGTCATGATGAACAAAAGCAATGCAGAAGGCCCAGCTGTCTATTGTTAGTGCACAAAGAAGGTGATTTAGTTTTGAGGACTGAACCTCATTTTTCCAGTGTCCCCCACTCACTGTTCTCTCTCGCGCTCTTCAAGTCTTATTCTACCTTGCATTTAGTAATTACTTCCTGGAGCAAACACTTTAATCCCAGTCTCAGTAAAACAATAAAATTGCCAAGCTAAAAAGTATTTAATCTGCTTGGTCTTCTTTTTTCTACCTCCAAGCCCACAGTATTGAATCTTTAAGCTCAGAAAAATCTCTAAGGACAATAAAATAATTTTCCTTCAAGTTTCTCTTTGAGTAACACAGGCAAATAAATATGCATCTACTTAAACTGTTGAGTGAGCACCTAACACCAACTCTAACAGTATAAGATTCTCAGTATCCTCTCCACTGTACAGCAAACATCTACACTGGATAAATGGATACAAGCCATTTATCATAAAACAGTTTCCCTGTATCCATCAAAGAGGTAAATTAAGACTAATGTGAAGTATTGCAACAATTCTCACACCAGCTCAGACATATAATAGCTTTGGTAACTCAGAGAAGGGGTCATTGGGTTGTGAATGACATCCTGAAAGGTAAATCCTGACAACTGGGGGGAAAAAAAAAATAAAAAGAAAAAAGAGGGGGGGGAGGAGAGAAAAAAAGGAAGAGCTCATTCTATGCTCAGTAAAGAAGGGAAGGAAAATGACTGATAGTTCAATATAGCGCATGAAAGGGGGAAAAGATCTGAATTAAGTGAAACAGTGTAGTTCAGAAAAGGATCAAGAAATGTTCTTCTGCGGGATGTAAAACAAATTATTTAAATTTTATATGACTTGGTTTTCCCATTTTGTAAAATGGGGAGTATATGCTCTTGTTTTGTTTTGTCTATTTATAATGTGAAGTCTCCACAGCAGGGTCTATGGAACCTGGCACAGTCGGACCAGATCACAGCTGCAGTCTTTAAATTCTACAGTTTTAATCAATGAACCTTATTTGTTATGTGTTTATGACGGCATGGTCTTCCGGATTAGTGCTGTTGGTGATACCATTGAATTTACTAGTAATACATTTCAGTCGGGTTGCTGTTGAGAGTCAGTATAGACAGCTCCTTAGCAGCAGTGTGAAGACATGAAACCACGCTGGATGTGCTAGCCATAGAACCAGCATGTGAGCTTTCACTGCACAACCACTGTTGGAGACAAAAAGAGAAAACTACGTAGTATCTACTTCCCAGTGAAGGGCATGATGAAAACGAGATTTACATTGAGAAGTAAATTAGCACACTATGTTATTTCCATACATCAGAAAATGGATGACTGTAAAAAATCTTTGTTTACATACTGTAATCTATTTACCTGATATTTACAGATAAATAAAATAGACACAGATCAGGCATAAATCAATGCAAATCATATGTTTATGTTCATCAATTGAACTGTATTTTTTGTGAATTTGTTGATAACCTATTATTTCCATAATGAAAAACAAGTAAAAACTTCCCCCAAAAGAGCAAGTTCTTTTTCTATTTACTATGCAAATAGAAGCAAACTGCATTTTCCATTTCTAATTAAATCTCTACCTGTTCCTCAATCAGGTAAATTGCTATTAGCTTCTTGCTAAGTTATTTTTGGGACTATTTTGAACAGAACTATTCTGGTTGCTATAATTAAGACTTCTAAAATTAATATTTAAATTTTATAATTGCTGGACTATGGCATCCTGAGAAATAATAATTACCTGTCTGATTGCAGAGTTGAAGTGAGCTGTTATGTGCATTTGACTCTCTTTAATCTTGCAGCCTGTATCCCTGTTCACTTGAACAATGTTATTAAGTTCTGAAGCTGATTACATGGGTTGGTTTGTGAGTCAGACAACCAACCCTTCAGGCATCTAAAAATAATGTTCTGTTTCTTTTGTTAAGGGGGGAAGAAAAAAAAAAATGCTTGTACCTCTTTAAGCAACCTGAGCCAGACCTTAGAGTGAAAGCCCAGCCTGGTCCAACCAATTCAAAAACCTCACATGAAACCTGAAGTTCTTTTTAGGTGCTAAAGGCAGGGAACAGAAAATTCTTGATCTCATCAGCTGAACTTCGAGCTGAGATGGATGTCAGTATCTCATCAAGTCTGTCTGCAGTTCCTGTCTTGCGGTCTGAGACTCTCTGTGCTTTGATAACAGCAAGGAATTTGGAGCGGGGAACACAAGAAATTATTAAAGTAATTGCTCAAAAATAGCAAATAACTCCATCACAGGTTATTATCTGCAGTGAGGTTATGTTTGCGAAAACGAGAGAGAGTTCAGTGCGCATATATAACTCAGAATGACAACATTCCTAGAAAACAAGAACAACCACAAATTGCTTTAAGGATGAAATACCCTGAGAGTGCTCAGTTCAAGACAGAGGGTAGGTGGTCCATTACCTTTCATGCCTCTGTCTAAAGGTCTTCAAGAAAAGAGTGGACTTCTTCGGACGCATTAAGGAACTGATGTTGCAATTTTGTTTCCTTTTTTTTTTTCCTCCTTGGAAATCCTGTTCTGAGTCAAATGTTTTGATTTCTGTATATTCACCCAAACATGAAGAGCAGCTCAATTTAAAGAGTAGCAGAAAAGGCAGATGGAGGAAAGAACAATTTCCTGTATGGCATGAAAAGAAAAAATGAACCACTTCAGGAGTCTGGTTTTCAAAACTAAAGGTCTATCCTCATCCTCTCTAATGTGAAGCAACCTAACTAACATTTGTTAGTAAAAAGCTGATTAAGACTCAGCGGAGAAAGACTGCTACTCCTGCAGTGATTGAGTTAATGCAAGACTTGAATTGCCCTCTAGAAGCTTCTCTCTATTGATTATACAAGAACCTAGGACAACTACGCTCTTAATTAGGATCCTCAATTAAGTACTTAAAATTTGGTGGGATCAATGCCAACCAAAGCAATTACCCTCACTTTTTTGTACAAATAGAGTCCTACATCACGTCTTTCATTTGCTGGGAGACTCATCACTGAAGGTACAGTTCTTGAACTGAAAACAAATTGGTTTTTACGACTTTCTGTGTTGTCCTGATTCAGGGACCTTTTAGGGAGCTAAAATGGTCTCTGCAAGACTATTCTTTTTTCCCTTCCCTTCCGCTGAAGGATTTACCCCTATTCTGTGTCTTCAACTGCTCCCGTATGAAACCACAGTGATACAGAGTGCAAGGAGAGAGACACACCCCTCACTGCTGAAATTAATACAACAAGGCAAGCACATTAGAAAATAGTCCCCAATGCATCTGCTCATGTCCTCCCCTCACCTTCAGTAAAAGAACTGTAGTCTCCTCCCACATTAGTCTTTCTGTTGCTCTATAATTTCAATTGCTCATTAGTATTTTTACCATAGCTTTCCTGGAAGATGGGGATAGGAACTGAACAGTCATTAGGTTCTCTACCACATATTTGTAGAATTTCACAAATCTGAGTTTCATTTTGCTTCTGACTGCCTTTTTTATTTCCTATGCTTACACTGTAAACTTAAGAACATACCATGTACTAGCTAATAGCTTACATGTCGCTACAATCATTGCATAGTAATTCCATACATGACTAGTTAAGTATCAAGCATCAATTTGAACTGTAGCTCATCAATTCTTTAGAGAACATTTAAAAAGGAAACAGACTTCAGCCAACTGTTCCTTGCTTTATGTGATTTAACTTGTCAATAAGAGAGGTTATATTTTCATCTGAGTTATCATAATTTAAAAATTCCTTTTTCAAATCAGAACAGTATTGCAGAATGGATTTCATGGTTTTAATTATTCCAAAATCATGCACTACTTACAATAATTAACAACTGCCTGTAATTACGGGTGCATAGGGGTTTCTCTGCTTAATGCAAAGTGCCCTGTTGAAAGTCAAGGTATTTCGGTGGGGGAAGGACATAAAATGTCACGGGATATGCTGAACAGAAAGCTTTGCTCTTCTGATAGAGAGTAATATCATTTTCAAATTAAAGTTTAATTTTTTTAACTGCCTTTAAATACTGCTGATCTATTTTAGGAGCCATAAAGAAACATATATAGATCTACATATATAGCTGGATTTATTTGAAGTGTAATAATTATACTTAGTAGAATGGACTGACAGTCTGTGTTATGTAGTCTGGTTATTACTGAGAAAATAACAACACTCTCATCTGTGTCTGTGGTGGGGTGGTTCTGGTAATCACTTTCTGTTATTTTCTGAATCATAAATTAGAAGCATCCATAACAGTTACATAAGATAAGACAAAGCACCTAGTGAACTAATGACTTTTTCAATCAGAGAAAAAGGAGATTATTCTGAAAGTGATCACAAAATTGCCTTTGTTTATATTTCCAAAGAAGATATCTTTCTTGCTCTAAATATAGCAGAACTGGCAATCAGAATGGTCAATGAGTTTGAAGGAAAGTATTTTCTTCAAATAAAATTTAAAGATCAGTCACCTAACGTTCAATTTTCCTCTAAATTAGGAAATAATTATTGTTGTCAAAGTTATAAATTATTCATAATTGGAGTTATCTCTGATCTTGAAGTGTTCATGTTTCCAGTGTTCATCTTTGCCTAATGCAAGAATTCAGACCTATATAGATTCATCTTTCCTAGCATGAGAACTTGCATTCATATGCAGATCTGTTCATCTTTCTTTCCAAAATAATAGCTATGCAACAACAGTATATTTAGAAACACTTTTTCCTACAGAAAAGGATGTTTCTTCTCAATTAACAGCTTGAAGACTGCACACTTGTGTGTGTGTGTGTGCATGGCCATGTGTGTTCACATGCATGTACGCTATCTCCATACATATTTCTAATTCTAATAGTAGAGTGGAGCTTTCCTCTTTCTAAGCTTTTGTTCAATAAACAGAAACAAAGTCTTTTATAGTCAGGAATCAATGATCATTTGGAACCATTCAAGCTGTACTTTTTAATCCTGATTAGTGAGAAGAGCAATACTCCCAATGAACAAAATTGTGATTGTATTAAGTAGAACTGACAAAAGTCCCATTAGAAAACGATGCTCTCTGCTATGTTTTCCTATAATGCCACTTTTTAAAACAAAAAGTCCCATATTTCTTTTGTCAATTGGCAGCCAGAAGCTGAAATTCATCCCAAATGTCTCTGTACTGGCTAAAAAAGTATTTTATTATAAAGATGATACTGCCATCTATTGGATGACATTACTATACAAAACTATTATGTCCTTTCTCTCTGGATTCAGCAAGGACAAATAAATTATGTGATTCACCTGATTTCCTGTGGAGTTTTATTAGCAACTAGATTATAACAACCTTTATTTGGTGTATAATGTATGTCTTATACAAAGAGCTTGGTCCCCTCTTTGCTACCATTACCAATTACGTGGAGAGAGATATTTTAGCATAGTGATAAATTTAATGATGTGTCATGTCACTGGAACAACAGCAAAATAACAAACCAACAAAAAACCCCCACCAAACCCACCCCTTAATACTGCCTCACATCTCAGAAAGATCTTATAGAGATGTTTTCAGGCACAGTGTCAGTGAGTGGAACTGCATCACTTGCTGTGCTGGAATAAAAGATCTCATTTCCATGTAAGTGGCAATCTTTTGCAATACAAAGAGATTCCTGTGATATACAGAGACTTCACAGGGTTTTTTTAAAGTAACCTAGTGAAGCTTCAAAGAAATATTTTGCCCATCTAAGATTGATTTTATTTTCTTATAAAATTTTAATTGAAGTTCTGACTTCTTTTGCAGCAGCTATCTATATCTTAGGCACACAAAATGTGCATTTTGATGAAGAATACAGGTGTCGAAAGTATAAGCACAGAAAACTTATATATGAGCTTTGATAGCTGTAGTTCAGTCTTTTACTTAGTCGGACCTCATGGAAGTAACTGCATACTGTGAAACAAATGAAGGAAGTTAGAGAAGTGTCCCCCTGTGTTCTGTCAGTTCTGGCAGTGCAGAGGCCTGGAAAGCATTGCTCCGCTACAGAAAACAGACAAACAAATAATAATGGCAACAGAAAACAATGACAAAAGAATGACAAATCTCCTTTGACTTCATCTATTGCCATATCTTTATGACACTCTGACTAATCAGGGTTTTCTTGTTCCTTGTCTTTCTTAGCCTTCAGAAGAGCAAGAAGTCATTTTATACCTTTCATGGCCCAGAAGATTAGCTGACTACAGTAAATATCACGTACCTAACCTCTGTTATTGTTGATGCATAGATCACCGGTAAGCGACTTGACTTTTTCTTTCTGAAATAGACTTGGAAGGCCAGCAGTTGAAACCAGTAGGAAGAAAATTCCGCCCTACTTTTAAACAGAACATATGTGATCCAGAACACTGAAGCAATAGCAAGCTGGAACCTCACAATGCTAACTGTGCCGGCACTGCCGAGAGCGGAATTTCACTTTGCAACCTCTTAGACGTTTTTATTACTGAGGTTAAACCCAGACAACTTTAACTAACCGTGTGCTAAGGCCAAGAGGAGCCATCATAGAAAGTACAAGATTCTAGTCTGCCATGCCTGGAAAAAAAACACTTCTTCAGGCTAGTGTTCTCCTAGGTAAGTATAAATGCCTCCCATTATCATTAATGGCATAGAAAGGATAGCTAGTAAGTATTAGACTAGAACTCAGAAGATCTTGCATCTAATTATACTTCTGCTCCAGCATTTCTACATGACCTTGGGTGGGCCAGACACACAAAAAAAAAAATCTATCTATGCTTCAGGCTACCACTGGTAAATGGAGATAATAATATATACGCCCCTTACAGCAGTGTTGTGAGGTTAAATTCCGGTTACTGTAATATTAACATTTGTTTTCCAGTATTGAAATGATAAAAGCCATTAAAGGTCTATTGCAGTAAGATTAGAAAGGAGTTTGACTTTCTTTTTTGCATGGTTACCTTTCCCCTAACACACAATTTAAAGAAAAAAGGGGATTCTTTTGGAAACAGTCTCTGCTAAAAAGCAGCAGGAAGATTTGTGTGTGGCAAAGCACCTGTAGAAAAAGAACGTGCAGTAGAAGGGGAAGAAAGCTACACTCCTGTTCTGTGGGAGATTGCAGAACCTACCGACGGAAGGGCTATAATGTAAACTTAGTGTATTGTAACAACCAGAATTTTGCCATTATTAAAGGGGAAAAGTCTGTTGATGGCAGTAGTGCAAAATTACAATCTCTGCCAGCTCCAGTGGCAAAGAGGATATGGAAAAGTGGCACCAGTGTAATATCAAAGCCATGTGCATTTTTTTGGACAGACAGCAGGTGAGTTCAGAGAAAATGCAATTTTGATTTGCTTTAATACTAATTTAAAGCCACAGTACAATTTGAATTATACTGTACCATGCTTCCAATGTTTCTACTGCCCCAACCAACAGTCCTTTTTATTTAAGTAGGTAGACGTTTTCCGTAAGGATTCTTGTACCTTTCTGCAGTATCTATGGATTAGTAATGCCGTGCAGTTCCCTTGATGGGTACCAACCAAGTTCTTACTTTAATAAGGTCTTGGTCTTTGGTCTCACAGAATCTTCTTTTCTCCATCCTAATCCTAACTTGACCAAGTATCTACTGGTTATAAAGTAACTATGCCAGCAGGATATGTTAAAAAGGAAGGAAAACCCAGCATTTTACATTCTCCAGTCTGATTTTCTGTCTAAACCAATGTCAATTGTCTAACTGAAATGGGATGTTCCTCTAGCAGCAGTTAAAATTACAAGGAAGAGATCGAACATTTTCTTCTCTTTAAATCCAAGGGCTGCAAACACAAGGACCCCTGCATGCTGAGGTTGCCATTTAGCTACTCTAGAACACGCTGCTTGCAACCTAATTGGCCTAACAAAGCAAATTCTAGCATTAAAACTGATATTTCGAATGCTTGGTTTAGTGCCGTACAGGTTATACACACACAGGGTTGAAGATAAGGTTGCAGATATCTGTTCAATCTCATTTCAGCAGCAATTCAATCTGGGGATGAGTATCAAGTAATTTTGAAACACATTTTATTCTAAATCTCCTGAACTGGAATCCTGTTTTTATTTGTACTGGAATGTGTCCATTAATATAACACATTCTATTAGCAGTACCAGAAATGTGAACAATTCCTTACCCATTAAACTGCCATCACGCTTCCATTCTCCCCGGGAAATGAATGACAATTTGTAAATGTAATGAAAAACAGTTCTTTTTATTCCATCTCTGACCTGAGTGGAACACATAAAGAAACAGCACATGTGAGTGTGATGAGCTAGAGGAATTCAGTATTGGACTAGTACATTAGGCTTAGTTATCAAGAAAAGGAAAGGATTAACTTCTGGTTAAATAGCAACTAAGCAGCACACCGAAAAATTTGTGTGTGTGCATGTGTGTATAAAATGCCTTCTCTGTGTCATATAGTTATTCTGTGGTTCAAGGAATTAATTTAAATCACGCTTTTCCTCTAGTGGCTACTTCATATTCCTCCTTTTACAGTACTCCAGAGATTTGAGGTCTGGTTTTCTAAAGGTCTGAAGACCAATAGATAGAACTAAGTCAAAAGCATATGTATCCTGAATACATGAAAGACAACTTAAAATACTGACTTTGCTAAAACAGCATGAGCCAAGCTCAATAGCCAGTTATTTCAGATCTGAGGACCTAACATCAACCACTTCCCCTCTTGGAGAAGCGGGGAACTTCTCAGCAAAAGTGAGTAAAAAGAGAGAAGACTCCTGCACAGCAAAAGCCTTATTTACAGTAACTTGTGTCTGACTGCTTGGACAAGCGACAAAACCAGCCACTGAGGCAATATGGAACCAAAGTCATCCTTTCGCATGTACCACAGGGTGAAGTGGAGGGCAGCATTTATAATTGGGAAAGGGTTATGTGCTCAACAGCTGGACTATGACCAGATGTAGAAGAAGGATATATTGGCTGTTTGTATTGTATTTTGTACTCAAACAACGGTTGTCTGTCTCTCCAACAGAAAAGACAAGAGACCGAACTGTCCAGAAAACCAGATGTGGCTGAAAGGTCATTAGCAGGACCTGGCACGCCTAAAAATTTAGATCCTGTGTGTCTCAGGTCAGATATTTAAAATCAGTGGAAACCTCATAGTTCACGCCCCAATCACTCTGACCCCCAGAGCCTCCTTTAAGAACAGGAGTAGCAATGTAATAATGAATAGATATGGATTGTGTATAGTAATGGAAGTGAGGAAAACTCACAGCTGAATATAATTTAGTCTCTTCATCATTCAGGATGATGAACAGCGACCATCCTGTGATCTTTATCCCATTCAATGCATTAGACATCGTAACAAACTTGTAGAAAAAATTATGAAGACACAGTGTAATTAAAGAGCATACCACACAGCATAGACACCAGGGATGGTGCAGCTGGAGATCAACCTTAACTCTTCATTATGATAATTCCTAAATTTCAGTGGTTGAATGTATTCAGTTAACAGAAAGTTTGGGGATATTTTTGAGAAGAGAGGGAAGGGAAGTGTTTTAATAATTCACACCCACATAGATGCATTCATAACACTTTTGTTTACCTCAGCTTCTTAGTGTATCCCTCTCCATTTTTCCTCATTTCTTCTATCTCTTTCTTGCCTGTATTTTTCCAGGCTCCTTCTTTTCTTTCCAGGCTTCGTCACTTTTCAGTCTCAGTAATCTATATTGAACACAAGTAAAACAAAAATTTAGTAACTTCAAATAAACAACAATGACCTTCCCAAGTGTCGTCCCATGTCGCCCGCCCCCCCCCCAAAAAACCAACCAAAACCCAACAAACCAAACCAGAAGTAAAACGGAGATTGAGAGAGTTCATCTAATCGTACCAGCTTTTTTATCTACTTTTTATTTCAGTCTGTAAAATAGTACTATAGGTGGAAGGAGATAACTTAAATGACAGAGAGTGTCTGGTAGAAAGGTTTTTTCTTCCTTTTGTAGCAATCCCTCAGAGAAACAATAAGTGAAGCAAAAAGATAGAGATTCTGTTCTATAAAGTCTCTAAACTTCAACTTACAAAAAATACTTGTTCCGTTATGTTGTACAGCCTCCTCCAGAGAAAGCAGAAACAAGGCAAGAGACACATCCTTGTTTGCAATGCCACTGAAAATAAAAATTATTTTGTAACTTTTATGTTTCCTGGGCCTAATCCAAATGTCTCTGACTCCCATTTTCATTTTAAATGTGCACTGGATTAGTCCCCTTTCTCCTTTTCCCTCCCTTGACAAGCATTAATTATTTGTATGCCACACATTCCTGAAGGACACATGTTCTTTTAACCGGTGAAGGGAGACAAACATTTCAAGCTGGGGTGAAAAGAGGAAAACATTTGTTATTAGCCCCAAAAGTTCACACTTTGCAGGCCAGAGTTAGTAATGCAATCATGCTGATAATAAGCAGAGATCCTGGCAAAAGGGAGCAGAGGACAGCAGTCTTCCAACATCCCCAACTCCACCCACCCAGCAGCTGTTTCGGAAACCCCTTATAACAATTGTATAGCCATCCCTGCGGGTGCCAAATGCTACTTCAGAAACATAAATAAGTTTATTAACGGAGAAGCTTATCCATAAACTTTGGAAGATTTTCAGTCATTTTTTCTGTCAGCTCAGTTTGACGTCACTTCAGAAAATTCACTAATACCACTGCATACTGTAGATGTCTCCATACCTTAAGTTATATTTATCCTTTACAGAGCCAGCTTGAGACGGTAGAATTAACTAATGTAAGACAAGAATGAAACCATAAGAAAGAGAAAATAATACTAGAATCATATTCTTGAAATATAGATAACATAATTGCAATGATTAAATTCATTTCAGACTAAAACGAAATAGGATTTTTCCTGTGTGGTTATGGTGTGGGCACCAAAGACACTGGTTTTAACAACAAAGAGGAGGTAGATGTTAAGTTGTAACTGAATTGCAAGAGACCCAGAACTTGTTTTATATTGGAGTCGTTGTGGATTAGTGAATTGAAGCAAACGACTAACCCTTCCCATTAAACAGGCCAAATCCTGAAAGTGTTGAGGACCCATAATTTTGGGGAACTGCAGATACTCAAACTGCTCCTGATTTGGCTTGCTCTCCTCCCTTGAGTCCTATACTGTTTAGTGCTGGGTGTCCCTAATTCCAGGTGAGGCAAGCAGCTGATGATGCTCAGGAGTAGTACTGAGGTCTCCAATAGCTGGTCTTACAGTAAAGGCAGCATTTACACAGAGCGTATGTGTGACTACATAGCATTTTAAAAGTTCCATGTGGTTTTATGCCCAGTGCTTTAGGTGTTACTGCAAAAACCACGCTCACTGAACGAGAGGAACCTGCACTGTAATAATAACAAAGTATTTGCTATTTAGCTTACATCGAGATTCAATCAATTTTTCAACATCAGCTCTAGAATAATACTGTATGGCCTACAATAAATAAGGCAGTAGACAGCTATGCAATTATAAGAATCTATAGATTTGTATGTTGTTTGAACCACAGCAACAACTCTTCATGATCACTCCAATAACATTCAATTAGCTCTAATGAGTGTAAGTGTTAATGCTTAACCCAATGCCTCTCTAAGGATATGCTTGCAAGGAGGTGTAGCTACTAGCTGGTAAAATATAACACCATCTGATTAGGACAAATTATTTTCAAAACATAACTGCCATAAAAAGCTAAAATGAAAGGTAAAGTGACAGAACAACTGCTGCTAAATTCTATTTTCAGCATTGTAATTGGGATAATATACCATAATTTATTTTAATGAGTAACAATTAAGAAATGGTTTCTAGAGTTGCATGTAATTTCTTTCAATTATTAGTTATTAGTTGTTCATGCATAAATGTGTTTTAATATTGGCTTATCTGAGCTCTAGTAGGTGATTAAAGCCTTTCAGTATATTAATTTTTCGTCCGTAGAGTTGTACATTGCAGGGACAATTCTCGCACTAGGCATTTATAAGAAAGAGATCGGTGACACTTGAGAGAAATATTTCTTAAGTATTATGAAAAAATATGTAAAGCAATATGAGAAAGGTGTCAGAGAAAATCCTGATATGGTTAACATTGAATTTTGTTTTATCTAACTGCAGCTACAGTTTAATGGCCTCTGTCTTAATAAAATGTTTAAGTTAACCTGGTTGCAGAGTGACTTATCATACTACTTATTCTTTCACTTTATTAGGATAAAGAAATATTATCATGGGAGGCTATGCTAACAAGCCTAGACATTGCCTGTATTGTTAAAAAACAGGTTCACATCTCAGAGGAGTGTAAAGACCTAGAGAAACTAGCACCTCTTTAACTGAAAAGGCATTCTACTTATCTTATAGAATGCAGTCTATTTTGTGCTAAGAAGAATGGCTTATAACAACAAACAGCCTCTCTGCTATCAGTCATTCTCATATAACACAATATTTATTGTGCTTGCTCTTATCCAAGCTAGAGGGGGCGGGCAGGGGGGAGAAACAAATGCTGAACGATTCCCCTCAGAAGGCAAACATTAGCCTGACCTGAGCGTAGTGCATCTTAACCTCATCAGCATGAATCTCATGGGAATCAATGCCTATTCTTACAAATTCATCCATGGAAATGTTCATAACCAGTATATAACAAGAGATCTTGGTATAGAGAATTTTCTTTCTTTTTTTGTTACTTACAGTGTTCTGTCAGGTTATATTTATGTTCTTTAGGCCTCCATGCATCCAGGAGCTCGGATCATTTTTAACTATCAGATGAATTGAACAAAAAATAAGAAGCTATTTCGTTTTACTGTTTCTAAACAAATTAAGTTTTGTCTGGAAAAGACTGCTGCGATCAGCAGGAAGGTTTCATGCGTGCTATTTCTCAGGATGTCGAGGATGGGTTTCCGTGAGGATTCGTTACTTGTTTTTCCCTTGCAATGAAGCAAAGCCTATTTTGTACAGATGCAAGGTTGACTAAATCCTTCTTAGACAGCAGCACAGAGTACATGAGCAACGCAGCATAAGGAGTATTACAGTCTGCATAATAAATTTATTGAAGCCTTTATTTTTCTGTACATTTAAAATCTTTTCTTTTCCTGCTGAAGATTATATTCATCCCGAAACATTACCCTTCAAGTGTTAAAATGACAAGTGCTGATGAAGGTAAAGCTGATCAGCTGCAAGACTCCCACTGCTGAACATTATAAAGTTTCTGTTGTTCAAACAGCTCAGTTAATTATCCAAATGTGAAGGATATCAGGAGGGGACCTGCTGAGCTTTACAGCTGAATTCCATGGAATTATCCATAATAGAGCTGTTATAAAAAAATTATGACAGACCCAACGTACAGGGACCTCTGCTTACCTCTCTTGAGGATTTGTACAGGACCTTATAATCAGAGTTAGGACTTTCCTCAGAATCAAAGGGAAGCTACATTTTGCAGAGGAAAAGCAGTCCAATCAACCTCATGGTGTTTTATCACATAAACCCAGAGAGGATTCCAGAGTCATGCATGTTAATTGCCTGCTGTAAAGATGACTGGCATTTCTCTGGTGCCAGGGTCTACTTGCTCAAATTCAGGTTCTTAAAATGACTATCATGCCTTGTCCATGGTTAAAAATGTAGTCCTTACTGCCTCTATGCACGTTTTTTTGAGAAGCCATATGATCTCTTTACAATAAGCGCCCATAATGGGTGTTTATGTGACCGTGATTTGCTTTCAAGCTGCTACAGTCAACATTTTGTGAACCTGGGACATACAGATCCACAGCAAAAAAAATCAGGGTCAGGAAGCCTCAGTGACTACTAAAGAGTGTGAAAGAACAGGCAGTATGGAGGCAAATTGGGTAAGAAACAGAATCTGCTAGAATCAGCTGCTAGAAAACACAGACATCTGATAAATCTGCACTGCATTGGCTGATACTGCAGCAGCTAAAGCTCTATGACTCTTTATGTCCTGATCACAGTCACTTGGTCTAAAACAAAAGATATTAACTCCAACTCTTTCTTACCCTCCCAGAAACCATAATTTGTGTACATAGCACAACGCTGTACTACCACAATGCTTGCCAGCTCAGGGACTGGAAGTACAATAGTTGTCTCATCCCATCTCGCTTAGCAAGGCTATATACCTTGTTATTTTTTACTGTTTCCAATAATCACTCTCCAGTATAGCTGCACAGTATTGCATTCACCTGCGTCGGCATGCCCTGACTAGAGAAAATAGCATAGACTTGTGATAAAGCTATGGAAGAGAAAACTGAAGGCGTTGAGGAAGGTCCTACTGAGGAGTTAATACTTGAAAACGAACGGAGTCAGTTTATCCAAAGTAAATAGTTAATTTTCCATGACATACAGTGGGAAATAATAGTACTATCATATCTTACACCCAAGTTCACCATTATAATTATATAAGCTTTTTTGAGAGCCCTTTCACCATAGCATCTAGACACTATCAATTAATCATTTCTAGACATTCATAATTTTTCCAGACATTAAGTATCTCTCTCTTTGAAATATTATTTAACTTTGCAGTATAAGTTCTAAGCAGGTGCACCTAACAGCTTCTATAAAATAATGTGCAGCAGAATGAGCAATTTTGGGTGTGATAATATCAGTGAAAGTTATGCCCTGCACTTATGACCATAAAGTCGTAAGTGGGACGGTATAATAATGGAATAGTAATGGAAACCACATTTCCATAATTGAGATAATCCATATTCTGTAGTACCACAGGTTAATTTGCAAAATTAATTTGATGTGATAAATGGTTATAAAGTCATCATGTGACTAACCAGAGCCAAAATCACTGAAAAGTTTCTCTCATACAACCATGCAATTTATTATTTTTCTTTCTTCTTTCTGTCCATTCTTTTTTGCAGGCTTGGAGACTGAAAACTATACAAATTTTTCTACCAAATTCTTCAGCAGTAAGATTGGAAAAAAGACATCATTATCCTGGCTACAAAGCTGATGTGGCTATACTACTTCCAGCATGGCTGCTTGTATTGTGTTGAGCACACCGTCTTTCCCAAGAACCTTGGCTCATGAACCCTGACTCCCAGAATCAGTTCAAGGTTCAATAGCCTAAGCACGGACGGTATTGCCTATGAAAGCCTTATGCCAAATCGGAGAGTTCAGTTTTCGTTAGTTTTTCCTTCTTCCAGTCGTACTTCCGTGTACCTCTGCATGTCCTGGCAAAAAAATCAAGCCTGGGAATGACCATATTCCCCACCAAAACAGAGAGTTACCTCTAGACTACCTCAAGAAAAAGTCTCAGAATCAAGCCAAACCCAAACAGCAGTGAAGTGCATCAGAAATTTGCGGTAGTCAGCAAAACCTGCAAACCTTAGTAGAAAGAGCATCACAGTTCCCTAGCAGTATTATAAAAACATATGCTTACATCTCTTTTTTAACTTAATTTAGTAAAACAGTAAAACATGAATATGATAGTGACACATCAAAGCACATACACAGGAGTTTTACTCAACTCTTTCTGTTTCTAAGACAGTTGAAGCTGACTCAAAACTATGCCTCTAACTGTGAGCAATAGGTTCACTAACTTAATGCCATGGCTACTTCTCCCATATCTGCGGTCTCACCACAGATCAATGAAGAGAAAGGCTGGAGATGTATGTCTCTAGCCAAGACATCACTAACTGTGTATACCTCTAGCTATTACCGTGCATCTGGTCCCCTCAAACAACAGGCCCAGTGTATTTATCTTATTTTCATAAATTAATTTGCAGAGAGCAAGTCTAACTCCTTCAACCCAGAGGAACAATGTCAGCAATGACTGCAAATTCTTTCTTACAAAAAGCCCCTCAAGTATAATTGCAACAGCACAGGCAATGTTTTTAAAGCAGTGACTTTTCCAGGAATAACTCCCCTTGTGCTCATGGTTATATTCTTAGAGGTATCCTTTCCTAACTTTGCTTACAGCAGTCTCTTTAAGGCTTCAGTCTGTGGTCCTACTTTTACTTGAATACTTTCTAGCTGCTTGTCTTTTCTTGCTGTAACAATTCCACTCACTCCTTTACTCATCTTTTTGTTATTATGCAGTATTTAATATGTAGTATTTGCGTATAACACCACTGAAGTATTATATACGCTACTGTTATAATAGCTGTTGATAAAAGTCAGCATTTGCTGGGTGGTACTGCCTACTTCATGGATCGTGCAGTATTTTGCAATTCAACTGAAACTGTAGAATCACATTTTAAGTAAAAAGAAAGTAATTTTTCTGGAAGAAAAAAAACCCAACACTGAGTTTTATAATAAATAATCCTGGGTGATTCATTACCTAAACCACTCAAGAAACGCAAGATGCTTTTCAGCTTTTATGTTACAAGCTCCAGACAAAGATTTTAAGGGTATTGTTCACTAGACATGAAACCTAAAATGTTCCTAATGCTATTAAGAATATCTCAGCTGTTTCGACAGAGTTTAATTGTAATTGATATCTCTTTAAACTTCAGTCTAACATAAAGAAATATGATTAGCTGTTTGTTCCCTGAGTCCTGTACCTGAACTGCTCCTCCTCAATAACTTTTTATTTCAAATTGCCTTGTCAAACTACAGTACGTTGCAAAAGCAAACTTCTTGAGATACATGTACATTACTGCCCTGTCAAACACAGGATCTGAAGTTGATGTAATTTGCAAAGAAACACCTCAGCTGTCACTGTAGGTCAAGAGGCCAAATTTCCAGGTTCAGCCATTATGAAATAAGAAAAGGGCTCACAGCAGGAAGCTTTTGGTCTCTGAAAGAAATAATCACACTCTCTGTTACCATCTTGAGCCTGGGAAACCATCTAGCTAACTAAAACTTATAGTTGTCTTAAAGGTAAAGAACAAGTTTTAAATATTTAGAATATAAAGCCACAGCTAAAAACAGCAGCATACCCTTATTCGGTTCCATTTTTTCCAGAGCAGTGGCTCGGAATCCCACTTTTTATCATTAAATTTAGAGGATTAATTGATTCCTCCCTTCAACAGTTGAGTCAAAACCCAAACCAAACTACCTCACCCCCAAAAAAGTGGGGGCAGGGAAGTCAGGACAACTGATTTTAATGCAATTCTATGTATTTATTGTTTCCTAAACATAAGCCATAAACAGAAAAAATCCGTGTTATATAAAATATTCATATTGCTTTAAACTTAATTTTCATTTCAAACACTTTGTAAGAGGGAAAAAGCTGCTTTCATAGAATTTCTTAAATCCCTGAAAATGAATCCTTGGTATTTCTATTCAATAGCCCAGTGATCCAAGTACCCATTCAATCAGAACATGAGGCCTTAGAGTTCAATTCCTTCATCCACCTTAGTGAAATAGAGCCCAATTTTCCAGTGCTTCATGAAAGTACTTTAACCACTGAGCTATTGGTTATATGCAGATCATAACACTGGGAAGTATTGTCTTAAAAGGTGGGCAGGCAGAATACCTTTACATATTACAGTTGGTTTGTACTACAGAAAGAAAAAAGAAAATTTTGACTCTACTACCTGCAGTCTAGCAGATTGCGCATTCCTGAGGAGTAGCTATTACTAAGACCGGTGAAGACCAAAGCCACTAAGCTAGAGAAAAAAACTGCAGCAAACACTGTTTTTAATTTAGCCAAGCCCTGACAAACATCAGCCTTCCCTGTCCTATGAACTTAGGAGATGATACCTTTTTTTTAAGAGAACTCCTTTTTGACTTCAGTGATACGCTTAGCTTACTGCTTTACTCTTCTCAACCTGTTCACTTCATGTAATTCAAGATAGTTGCAGTGTTCTTTCTGGAACCATAAAATTAATCCTATTCTAACAGGAATGTCTGCAAAGTCGTTAGTGTTTTCAGTGAATGTATCTTTTTGCTCCTGTTTTTCTAGAAGTATAATTCTTTATTGTAATCTGTACCCTTCGAACTAAACCATCTCATTTTCAAGCATCAGTGTAAGTAAACAGGGTCTTCTGAAGCAACAGACAAGGTTTTCATGAGAAAGAATTGTATGGCTGGCATATTTCCCAAGAGACCACACAAATTATTTCTAAAATACACCCGGTATCCACCATTCAGGAGAATAAAAATCCAGCAGTTTCTCATGAAACAAGGTCTCTTGAGGGCCAGCTCTCAGGGCTGCTTCTGTGCTATCTAGCTAGTTTTTCATACTAAATTCCCCAAACTGAGATTGATTTTAATCAACTTTTTTTTCAACTCATTCCACATTCACTCACTCTCTATTTTTATTTATTTATATTTTAAAGTCCAGTGATTTTGAGATATTGCCTTTCACATTTATAACCTCAAGGGCATTTGAAGTTCTGATGACATTGTGATCACTAGACTTTAGATGACTCTCAACTTTTATCTTATTTATCATCCTTGTCTTATTTCCCAGCAATATTAGGAGTAAGTACAAAATAGCCTGGACTTCTACTGGATAGTCCGCAAAATGTATCGGAAAAGAGTCCTGTATTACCTCCAGGAAGAGGTACCCTTTCTTATCAATTCCATAATTGCCAGCCCAGTCAATATTAACTAATTGAATTTCCAATGATTAATGATCTATCCTTTTTATAGGCTTTCCTTATCTTCCTTTTCTTTCTAAATCTTGCCTAGGAGGTCTATACCAATTTTCAGTGATTTTTAGGTTTTAATTTGCCTATCTTTCATCTTCATCCAAACTGTCCCTACTCAGGTGTCTAAACTACATATGCCATTTATTTCTTTTGTCAAGTAAGAGTCTTCATACATATTGCCATATGTCTTTCTGTCCTGCTGTGTCTATGCCTTTTACTATATATATTTATCAAGGCGCTTCAACCTTTATACTGTTTCTTGGGAGATATTTACAAAATGTATATTAGGAACAAGACATATTTGTGTACCTAATTAACATCCTACTTAGAGAGATCTGCTTTTATAAGAAAGCTGGCAGCTCTGCCTACAGGTCATAAAAAGTACTCTGACAATGTATGTATTCCTGAAGAAATGAGATATTTCAATAAGTGTGGTTTTGCTGGATAGTCTCAGTCAAATGGAGGTACTTCGTTATTTGGTAAAAACCGTAGGTACTCACCTCATCTGAAAAATCTGACCCTAAATTGCTTAATATTAGACAATCATATCTGAAAATCATCATTTCAACAAGAGTGTGCTACAGTTTCTTTGTGTGCACAATAGGATTAAGAACGCTTTTCTACATCACCTGTAAAGTTAAGTTTATAATTGTTATAGAACATTGAAGATATTTTCTACATGATAGCAGTACTATTTCTTGAGCCAATGACTAAATTGTTATGGTTTAACCCCAGCCAGCAACTAAGCACCACGCAGCCGCTCACTCACTTCCCCCCCATCCAGTGGGATGGGGGAGAGAATCAGAAGGGAAAAGGTAAAACTCGTGGGTTGAAATAAAGACAGTTTAATAGAACAGAAAGGAAGAAACTAATAATGATAGCAATAATAATAATGAAAAGATTGGAATATACAAAACAAGTGATGCACAATGCAGTTGCTCACCAGTTAGTTCCCAACAGCAATCCCCCCCAGGCCAACTCACTCCAGTTTATATACTAGGCATAATGCCACATGGGTATGGAATTACCCTAATGGCATGAAGCAAGATTAAGTCAAAAGTAAAGATTTCTTACTACAAAAATTCCATTTCATTCAGAAGGTCAAAAGATAATGGAAAACAGAAATCAAGTCCGTGCTGCCATCCATGCAGCAAGCACCCGGGGCAGTCAGCATCAAGCGTTGTAACTTCTGCTTCGGTGCAGCATCTAGGCTACCTTCAGCAATGCATTGAAACATTTTAATCTGTAGAGCTCAAGCAAAGCAGAACTTGAACTCTTGAGACTACAGGCTTGCCTCTGATAGAAATCTTTGAATGTCACTAAAAGATTTAGTGTTACTTACCTGAGCCACTTACATAGCATTGCACAACAACACCTTGATTTGTTTAGTTGAAAGCTTTGATACTTTTTATATCCATCACCTTGGAAACAAAATGTGAATAGGTGGTTGTTCCCTTTAAATCATGAGAAGTGCTGGATTTAGAGCCTTGATGGCTAACGCACTGCTCATAGTCATTGACACGTACAGTTCAGCAGTAAAATGTTGGAGCTTTCTTTTACCGTCCTGCCAAGATTCCTCAGTCCTGACATGGAAAGAAATTGCAGATGAGGGCATGCACTTCCTTCCACCTCTCTCCTTCTCCCCCCCCCCGCCCCCGCAATTTTTTCTTAAGTAGAGTAGTACTAACTGTGATCTTCTTATAGTTTTTGTGAGATAGAGGTAAGACCCCCTATTTCATACTTATTAAAGTAAGTGGTTGAAATGCAAGTTTAAGAGTTTCAGTATAAAGACTCTCTTTTTTATTTGCTATATATTAAGTGAGCCAAACTAAATCTTCTAATGCTGGCATATTATAATATCATATATGGCTCTGCTTTCATCGCCAAATACGATGCTAATGGAAAAAACACCTGGTAATTTTGCACATCATCACATTATATCATATTCAAACTGACAACAATAATTGAAGAAATGCTTAGCCTATACTCAGTCCGCCAAACTGAAACTTACTTTGTTTTGAAATCACTTTAATCACAAATAATATTCATCAGGGAGACGTCTGCAAGGTTTGCTGCTTGATATCCTGTACAATAGACACCTGGAGAGATAAATACATGCATGGAGAAAGGGTAGGAGTCATCCCACATGATTATTTTGTGATGCATGATCTGGACAGTCTGGACCAAACGCCTGCTAAATTGCCTGGGAAGCTTCAACTTAGAGCTTTTACTGGAAATTATGCACTTCTTCCTTCTGTTGCTGTAGGAAAGAAAACAAGGCACAGCCAGGTTCCTCCTTTGCCAGTCGTGGATACATTTTCAGTCACTTAACAGCTAACAGTGAAACTTAAAACAGCCTTAAGGTCTGAAATGGAGTGCTAGGTCAGCCTCCATAGAAATAGCAAGAGGACAAAAGAAGCACAAAGATCAATCTTTTGCATGTAGATCACCGAGTTGTCATTTAAGTAACAGATCATGCCATTATAAACATTTAAGCCAGCAGAAGGAAGATATGAAGTCTTTGGTGTTTAAATAGTGCCATCAGGAGCATTTCCAGTTGTAGGAAAACCAGGAATATATATTGAAGATCCTGTGAACTGCTAGTAGCCTTTGTGTACATACCTATCTCTTCTTTACCTGAAATTAGTGTGTAATAGTAAGCAAGCTGCTTTTGGGCTAGAGTTTTTTGATTGCTATATACAAAGTTAACTCTGAATTGACTTTGAGGAGCAATTGAAAAAGAGTATAGAATAGTAATCAGGATCCCCTTGAGCATAAACACAGACCAAGTTGGGCACATGGTGCACTCGGGAACAAGGTGTACTCCACTGCGGAGCACTCGTTGCCAGGTTAGATCATTTTTACTCATAGATATGTGACGTACAGTTTATAGTAAGAGAAGAGTTGATTAGCGCTCAAATAATCCAGCTGCCCTAAAGTAAAACAACAAAAAAATGGAGTAGACTTAGATACAGGCCAAAATTTGAGGAGATTGAAAATGTATTCAGTTCCTTTAGCGGAACAAAAATCTGCGTTATATGCGAAAAAACACTCACAAATATTACACGTATGTTAAGTATGCACTGAAGTACCCAGACTAACAGCCCCTTTTTTCCCATGTCCAGCCACTTGCCCCCCCCAACCCCATCAGAATGCTAAAATTAATGCAAAACTACTTGTTACTAAATGCTTCTATTTGCAGACAGCAATCCATGCAGTTCTGGAGGCCTGGCAGCAAGTTAATGAGGTTTGAGTATTCAATAACTGAGATAAAACTGACCCAGAGAAACAAAAGAGCTGTCAGGCTGTCATTTCTAACAGGCAGCATAATGAAACCTATAACAGAGGGCAGTTAAGAATAAATGCACAATAATAATCTGGTTGGAAGTAACAATCATTTTCCTTATTTAAGGACAGCCCTTCTTAACTTGGTGAACTGTTTATGTATTTATTTATTTGACAGATATGCAGCAAAGGCAGTAACCACACAGAATAAATGTGTACATATTTAGCATTTTTTTTGCAAGGCACGGCAGTATTTAATTTTAAAGACAAATTCTCCAGGAGAATAATTAAATCCATGCAACTCAAGTATTACAGCAACAGTAGCTCTCACAGGGTTGAACAGTATTTAAATATATACTGTTTGAATTCTGACCTCAGTGCTCCCAATAGGAAGATGACAAAAAATAAAAGTACATAATTGCTGAATATTAAATCTATTGTTTGGATATACTCTGGACACAAAAAAGAATGGATGTTCATTATAGAGGGGATGTGGAAATTGCTCTCCATCAGAAATTAATTTCTCTTCCAAAATCTGACTCCAGGAGAGGAAATGAACCTAAATTCTTTCTCTCTCCAAAAGGAAAATTTGCATATATATCCTCAGGTGTGCTTAGCATTCAGTAAACCTTCCAGTGGGTCCTGAGGCATCAGCTCCACTAATATGTCTCTATATGCTCTAGGGTTTCTAATGCAGCCAGCCTCCAGTGTGCAGCAGACAGTGCGAAAGCCTGGACGTGGGTTTCAGAGGACCCGCGTGCTCTGGAGGGAAGGCACTGGGGCAGCCCCCGTGCAAAGAGAATTTGGGAGTGGCGGCAGCAATCTCGTCGATTGCTTCAGCATAGCGGCAGTCGTTTTAAATATCCAGCACTTAACATTCAAGGGGCTTTTATGGTCTCTTATTCAGCATACATGTGAAACAAAGGAAAACAAATAGAAGCTGTTACAGCATTAATCTAATCATTTCTTGCTGTAAACAGATATTACCGATTCTCTTTTTTCACCACAGACCAACAATGGATAATAATGCCCTTCATCTCTGCTACAAACTTAGAAACCATCTTTGTACAGCTGAATTCCTACAACACAATTAAACCATAGGAACACAATATTTAATGTAGCAGAGCTATATATTTAGTTGAAAATGAATTCTGCTAGTGCATAACATGGGAAGTGCATGCAGACGTTTTTCAAAGCAAGGTACAGTCTTCTAGTCCCACAGCTTTTACTGGAGTGAATGAAAGACACGCAGATTATCACGGAGCACCAGAACTGTGAGACTGTATCAACACTCACAGGGCCTAGCATCCTTCCAGTACTGTCAACGGCAAGACCCTTGCTGATTATCCTGCTACTCTGGGCTCCCATTATGTACAGCGATATTGAAAATAAGGGATGAAAAACATTCTCACCTACTAGGATTAAAACTAGGGTTTCCTGTAGACTCTGCTTTTGAGAGACAAGTACAGTAAAAAAATTGTTTTAATTTAAATAAACTCTCTGAAAATTAGCAGAGAAATATAATAAACCTGGTTAATTTTTTAAATTTTTTTTTTTATATATATTATGGTGCTTTCTACCTGGATACTATAAGAACGTCAGGTTTTTGCAAGCATTTCCTTATGCCTGCAAATATCAGGGTTTAGAAAACAGATGTGTGCTATCTTTTTAAATCTAAGAAGGTTGTTCTTGCAGTTCGTACTTGGCTTAACATCAAATACCATAAGCCAGCATGATCTTTACTTGTGCAGAAAAGTACTCTTGAAAGATGTGTTCTGTTTAGTTTCCATTGTTATTTCCATTATTGTTATGAAACGCATCTGTTATGCATAATGCTATGTTAAGTAGAAAAACAAAGTACAAGATATTTTCAAAGTTGTGGTTTCTGTTGGTTTGGGGGGGGTGGGTGGGGAATGGATTAGTGGTTCAGACACTGCATAGAATAAAATTTACAGCTTGGTAAACAGGGACCAGTGTCAGAAAACTGTTCCCACATCCCTGGAGTTGGAGAAGTCACAAAACAGTGTTTGCCATTGTCGCCAGCACTAGTCATTTGTTTTAGTTTAGCTGAATTTATTTTCCCCTTGAACAGAGTAACAGCTGCAACTGCACAGAGGCTTCTTTTCGCTTCCAGAACTTAAACAAGCTGAATTTTCAACTGTAATATGCACCGAATAGAGGACAGTAACATGTTCCTTAGGCACCGCTGATTGGAATCTATACCTTCCTTCATCATGTAAAGGAAAATCATAGCTGATATTTCTCTCTACACGATATGGGAACATTTTCAGTGTTCCTTTGCTCATCACACTTTCACATGTGGTAACACCTTTATGTGCTTTAGAAAGCAGTAAGCTTGAGTTTCAGGTCATTGTGAAATGCCAAAATAGCTACTGAGAATACTGAAAGTCCTTCCCTCTACCAGTAGCTTATGCAATTTGTTAATTAAGGCTACCATGAATATTTGTGGGTCTAATTGCATGTGTCCCAAAATGGAATATCTAATCTTTGAGCATGTTAAAAATGAAGAAGCACAGAAAAATAAGAAAAAAGAAATCTCATAAATGAAGATTCCAGAAGGAAGAGAAAAAAGGACCTTTGTTTTCTCTCTCTCTTTTTAACGTAAACTTTAAAAATACAAAACACTTAGATTCATATCCTTCCTCTGTGTGAGATGACTCACCATAGTGCTTTACGCTAGACTGAATCATTCACAAATGCACTGATAGATGGAACTTTGTATGAACTACTTAAATAGTAATTGTATTGGATACCCAAAATAAAAATAACTGCAATCTGGAGCCTAGGACATTTGCCTGGTAGGTGGAGTACGATGGGTAAAAGCTGCTGAAAAGAGAACTGAAACGCAGTCCTCTATTTCATAGGAGAATACCCTAACCTATGAGATATTGAGGGAAATGAGGATAAATTACCATTTTCATTCTATGGCAGTTTTGTGAATGTAGTCCTTCATTTCCCTGGCTTTTATTGCAACTGTTGAAACATTTCTCAGTATTTCAAAATACTGTTTCAGCATTGCGTTCTCGTTTCAGCTATTCTGAAAGTGCATTTTTGAGGAACAAATAATGTAAAAGAAAAATATCATTCAGCTCAGCTTCTGAGTGATCTGATTGCCTTGTATCATCCCATTGTCTGGTCAGCATCTAAAATAAGTTTCCAAAGTTATATAGCATATACAGTGTGGGGTGCATACCAAAAGGTTAATAAGTGTATTCCTTACAGTTAACTTCAGAGCTGATGATAGAGTTTTCAATATTTTTTGGAATAAAGTATAATATGATTTCAGTGACAAAATTACAACTTGTCATGCTGATCAGAGCATTCCATTTTCAAAATAATTGCAAAATAAACAATGTGGAGATCCCCTAATTTATTTTAGTATTTAAAACAAAACTGAAACTAAAAAAAGATCCTAAACTGTTGTGAAAATGGCCTCCTGCTCCTAGGATTGATAAAATCAATGAAACAAACAAAATCCTGCACTCTTTACCAACTTGAAAAGTGTTTATGTAATAAGACTGCATAAAAAGAATATATGTTCACTTTTTTGTCACATTTATAAGCCAATTGTTTATCATGGGAAATTTATTTTAATTTTAACCTAGCTGAAGCTAAATCTACACTACCAATATTCAGAAAGATAGGGAAGTCCTTAACTTTAGGCCAGAACATGTGGATGATATTCTTGCCCAAATGTTAGGAACATTAGAATTTTCGTTAGCGCTTCCTTGTTATTTCCACCCCTTTTTCATTTTTCATCTGTGTCTGTGATCGTTTTCTTCTGTCCTTTATTAACTTAATTTTTTCAGGTTTTCTTCCATCTTGTCTCTACTGTATTTTGTGTTAAATTCTCCCTTAAATAAATTAGGAATTACGTTTTAGCTCCAGCTCAGGGAATCTTAACTTTTCATGTCTGGAACTAGGCAATACAAATCTGTGCATCTCTCTCATAAATATAGCATGTCTAAAGGAAGAAAAGATGTTCTAGTATTTTTTTTTTCTTTCTGTTAAACAATATTGGTAATCCAACATGAAAAATCATGCCATTTTAGATTTTCAGAGCAACAGATGATATAATTTCAGGGAAGAATCCAGATACTTTTAAGGTCTGCAGCTATTTCCTCCTTACTTATTGACCTAACTATGTTAAGTTCCACTTACCACTCGGAGTCTGTGATCTTGAGGCGGCATCATGGAAGGAGTTAAAAAGATGTTAGACCTTTTCTTCTGCTATAATCTTAATACAAAAAGGAGCATTAATATTCCTTTAAAGGCCTTTTACCCTGTTTTGACAAAGTCTTTCTTGGAGCACTATCACCAATTCTATTTAAAAATATCTTATTGCTGGAAAGGTAAAGAAAAAAAGTAATTGCATTGATCTTGGCGCTGGAAGTATGAGTGAGTTGTGAATGACAGCCTGAGAAATCCTAATCAATATAAAAAGAGAGCTTTAAAGATCATTTAATTGAGGTAGAGTAAGTAGAATCTTACATGGTTTAAATAATGTCAACAGAAAAGTTACTGTTTTCAGCTCAGTACACATGATAAGACTTTGAGAGTCATAAGCACCTAATACCATCTCAGGAATTTAGTAGTGGGTAAAGATTAAAGCTTACTGTCTCCACAGGGTGCTGAGCTCTTGATTCACATTTTTTACAACATCAAGTCTGGATTATTGTAATACCCTGTTTGTAGGCTGCTTTGATACAGTGGTTTGCCATTCGCAAGCTTCAACATGCACAGATTATAACAACTCAGATTCTCAGTGGAATTGAACTGTATCAGCATCCTACCAGACTTGATTGCCTTTTTGTCAGATTTAAAATGATTTTTAAACATCCACGTTACCTTTTTTTGGAGCATTCAGTGACTTTTTTTCAACTTTTTTTTTTAGACTAACTTAATGATTTCTCATTTTCTCTGCTTGCTGCCTATAATGGTGACAACTATACTATTGGCTACAGACTCTGAAAGGAGATGTGCCCTCAACATAACATGGAATATGGTGAGAGAAAGCACTCAGACTGGGATAAATATTATAAACTCTACAGAACAGATTTCTTAATGCATGTTTTAGTTGTTCTCTTGTTCCTTGCTTCAGAGTGTGTCTGGCTGTGGTGAAGTAACACTGAAAACTTGAGGAGTATAAGATAATTTAGTCTTTTTAAATGTACTTTTAATATTTGAAAAGTATCACTGGAGAATAGTAGATAATACCTTATGAATCGATACAAATTATCTATCCCAGCTATGTATTCTAATGCATGAAGGCAATAAGTTAATGAGCTCACTGTACTACTCACAATTTCTGAAAAGTCGTGGAAATGAGAAGAGGTAGTAAGTGATTGGAGAAAAATAATACCAGTTGGTAATAGCGATACCTTAAAAAAAAAAAAAGAAGAGGGTCATCTTTTAAATTGTCATCCACTGTGTCGTGAAAGAAACATTTAAACCAGAAAAAAAATAATCCAATATTTAGGCTTATTTTCAAGATAATTCAGCACTCCAAAGATGACTGTAAATTTCATTACCAAGTCTTCTAGTTAAATAAATAAAGTTTACTTGAATATGCAGGCAATACCAAATCAACGTGTACTGCAACTCCAGCTCAGAAAGGAAATGTACATAACAGGAATGTGAACAAGAACTGAGTGAAATTTAATATGAAAAATTTAGTATATCAAACAATTAATTACAGTTTTCTGTGGGTTGAAAGGTTTCAAAATCAAAACCTACGAAACTACTGTGTAAGTGATTTTGTTTCTCTGCTAGGTAAGTAAAATAAATATGTAGATAAGTAAAAAAAGCTGTAATGCCACAGAATGTAATGTCAATTATCTATAAGTATCTGAAGGTATAAACAACAATTGTGCACATAAATTATTCAGTTTGGTCTATGGGAATGTAATTACCTTTTTGCTGAAAATGGAGGGAAAGGAATTATTGTAAGCATTGCAAATGCCTCACAAAATGACAGCAGCCCCGCCTATTGCAACGGGCAAAACACTAGAAGCTGCAATGTCTTGAACAATCTTGTATTATCATCAGAAATGATGGGAAATTAATGTATAATCCCACCTGGCCACATCGAAATAAACATGAATCCTTCTTACTGCCATTCCCACCACCATTTCAGTGAGGCCATTGTGTCATCCCAACTAAAGGTGCAGGGATATGGCACAATATTACATCAAGCAGTTTCAAGCATGCAGCCTTTTTTAGTATGATTGCTTAGCTTCTTTTTTGTCCTATCTAATTGTACATTTTCTGTGTTCTTAGTCCAACTGCATCATTTCCTAGTTATATGGATAAAGCACATTCACAGAAAAATGCTTTGTAGGAATTCCTTCTTGGGTGCTTTCTTTCCAGATTGGTTTCTCCTTTAAAACACTAATTCAATATGATAATCTCAGATTCGCATCAGGGTAACTGAATACAACGCTGTAGACAAGCAGCTTCTCCACACTAATTTTCTTGTGCAATCCCTCTTCTCTACCACTTATTCCTTGTTTTTATAAAAATACAGATTTCCTTGGAAATTTTTTCTTCTTTCTATATTTTTGCCAGGTCAACTGTTTGTCTTTGCTATAGCACTGAATATATTTCAAAATGGGTTTCACTGATGTGTCTGCTGGATCTGCTGCTTACAAAAACTCAGGTTATTTGCTGCCTTCCTGCACTGAACTGGACAAGACCCTGAGTTACAATATGCTATTAAAAATCATGCATACAAAGTGTCTTTCAACCAAAGTTTTCAAAGATCTATGTAAACACTGATCAGCTGGTACAATAATTGAGTTAAACAAACAAACAGCCCTCCCTTAAGAGTGATGAGACTTGTATTAAAGTCACTTATAAACTAGGTATTTCACAGGATCATTCAGGATTTTTTTTTGTTTGTTTCACATAACACGATACCAAACCTTTATAAAGGGAAAAAGAAAGAGAGAAGGAGGAGAGAACCCTGCCTGCCTGCCTTTTCTTGACGTACTTCAAAAGGTACATGCTCACTTTTCAAAGTAAATAGTAGGCTTAGTACTGAAAAATCCCAATTAAAGGAAGGAATCTCCAGGAAGCATTGTGTAAAATGCCTAACTCCCAGAGAGGGGCAGACACATCCCTGTCCTCACCATTTCCTACTGGCCGGTTAGACTGCTTTTCAGCTGGTTTTGTGTCTTGCATGGATGTATTAGACAGGGATCTTCCTCGCACTGCACAAAGACTCAGCGTGACAGAATCTGCTTACAGAGCAAATGCCTAAACAAGGGACATGATGACATTGCATACTCTTGCACTAAAGACCCTTTGGGGTTCTAGGTATTCAGTACTCATTCAGTATTATTCTATGCAACCAAGGTCTGGGTTTATTTTTTTGACAGCACTGTCTCTCTGGCTTTGAAGTCAGTGCTCTGCTTTTGTATCATTTCAGCTGCCAGCACTTTAAGTGATGTAAATATTAACATGAACTGCTACAGTAAAGGAAACCCAGAAAGACAACAGATTCTTCAGGCTTCTGGTAATTCTTTTGCACTTATGAGGGAGATTGAAATGTAAAGTCCTAGACAGGAGCTAAGTCTGCCACTCACAATCCATTGCTTACTCAGCCAGCAAACCCAGAGAGCTGAACAGCTAAATTATTGGGCAGAAGTAATGCTATCTAGGTCCTTATAGTAGACACTCAACCATATGTTTTTACAGCATATATTTTTTCTTTGTTCAAGTAGTCACTCTTTTACATTAACAGTAGTATTCAGCCTGAAAGCCTGGAAATAGACACTTTCTCAAAAACAAGCCTCCCTTGACTAGTAACACCACAGTATCTTTCCTAAAATCTCTATGTTCATGAAATTGAGCTTCTTAATTATCCCCTTTTAAATTCCACCTGATAATTTTCCTTTGCAAGTAAAAGGTAAAGATTTGCCCCCAAGTGTTTTTACTTTTACAGAACTCAGATTCATTTTTCCTACTTAGTTCAAAAAGAACAGAAGCAGATGGTGTCTGAGGTAATTTTCCCTTCGGGCCTAGAGTGCCAATCTGTAAAACTGGACCAACAATAAAGTTATTTGCACTCTTCTTTCATATTTTACCGTGAAAGGAGTTATACCCTGGATATAGGTATGATTAATAACAATAAAACAATGAAAAGTCTACACAGCACATAAAATAGAAACAAAACAGAAAATGAAATCGCTGTGAACAGTTATACAGTGGTGCGTGAGAGCACAGGATATGCAAGGTATTCATTGGCATTTAATCCTGTAATCAATGAAATGCTCCCAGACTGAGAATGTCTTCTAAAAATTTTGTTAATCTTAAATGTCATGATAAAAAAAACAGGGAATGCAGAGACTATACCAGTTTTACTGAGAGCACTTAGACTTGTTAGCATCAGTGATAATTAATATTAAGAAAAGAAGAGGAAAAATTGCTGGAAAAATGTTGCATTTATGTATGTGGATTAAATAAATCATTAAATATTGAGCTGATTTACTTTAATTACAATATTCAACAAACTACCAACCACGTACAGGGAAGATAAATCAAACTATAAGTGACTTACCTTTAAAGTGGGCAGACACTTACTCCCATTGAGCAACTTCCCTTAGAGACTATCATTGTCCCATGGGCTCATGCTTAGAAATCAAAGATATTCTTGTATGATAAGGTAGTGAACATTTCAGTGCTAAATAATAAATTAAAAACTTTTCTAAAGAGCATTCTGATATAGACCTTTGATTTAGTTTAGTATTTGCTCTATAGGAAACCCAAATGCTTTTGCTCTAACACACAATCACTATTTACAGAGAAGGACCCCAAACTGTAATGCATTAAGGACACTTTTTTCTCTTTCATTTTGTTTCCAGAAATCACACCTGAAGCACACCATCAAAATTATGTGATATTGATGCTACTCAAGGAACAGATAACAAAACACCCTAATGTCAAAAGTCATTTCATTTTTCCATCAAGAAGAATGAGGCCATCTCTAAACATATTAAAATATTATTCACTTTGACAATAAAACTAGTTCCAAGACATGAACTATTGCTATATTAGAGAAGGGAAGCAATCAGTATTTTTCATCTTCTAAGAATCTCTATAATACAAAAAATCCATCATGTCTAATGGAATCGGTAAGTACCTGGAAGGCAAATGTCTTTTCTTACTTCCAGTGTGAAATCTGGTTTGGTACAAGCACTTACAGTTAACTCACTTCTCTAATATCCAGAAAAGTTTGACCAATAATGAATGAATATTATCCATATCTTTTTTTGAAATGACATAAATTTTTCATTACTATTCCATGGTGCATTGTTGTACTATTAAAGAGTCCTAAAGGGATGTGTATGTGGCTGCACTTAAGACTCAACAGTACTACAAATGGTAATATTTCCAGAGATTTTAACCTAAAGCAGTTAGTTGTTCAAAGTTGTTAACTGTTATTACCCACTTGCTATTATATTTTTTTCTGCTAATCTATTAGACTTACTACAGTCTGTTACACTAACGGCAACATTTGCGCTATATACACTAGCTGCACACTGCGTAAGTATTTTTAAATGTGCTTCATGTTAGATATCAAATCAAGCAATATGGGTGTTAAGAATACAATTTCATGCATTTCATTATGAAAAGCTTCGTTTTGACTGAGTGGTAATCATCCCTCACGGATTGAATGAAACACATACTAAAAAAAGAAACACACAGGAACGTGGAGTGAACTTTTAAAATTACTTTCATATGCACAAGTCAAGAACTTCAGTACTTTAGCTGTGACAGGCTGACCCTTTCTCTGTCAATATTTAAGTTGCTGCTGCTCTACATCAGCTCTAGTAGTTCAGTGATCATCACAGAGACCATTAGAGTTTCATGATTGGTATAGTGTATCTAATCCCTTTAACTTTATGCATCAAGAAGCTGGATTGTTGTGATAGAATTTCTCTTTGCTTGGGCAAGACAGAATTCTCTCTGATGTGGGGACAGTTATTTACTTTTTACTTAAGACTCAGTCACAACAGTCACTCCATATTGTTTACTTACTTCTCCACTGAGGAGCAACCTAGGGATACACTGAGTTCACCCTTCCTTTGTTCCTACAAAACCCACTGCTGTGTCACACATCTAGTGGAGTTGAGTTCCACATCTAAGGCACAAGCAAGCCTGCGTGAGCTTTTTGTATTCTATTGTTTTCACAAGGAGTGAAATGTGACTAAAGGCCTTAGTTCTCTCACAGTGTAGTTCTCTGGACCTGCAGAGGAAGGGGGAAAATACTATCCTAATTGAATTTACAGGAATTGTTACCGTTTAAGTTTGCTGTCAGTTTTACTATTAATATTAATTACTTAAGCCAGTGTGACTGTGTGAATCATAATTGTAAGCAGGTTGCATTTTACATGTTTAATAGGGTTTAGAATATGAAATGTATTGAGATTAGTTAACAGGAGGCTTTATTGTGATGCCAAAGATATAACATAGAAACCATAGCAGACATATATCTTCAGATTGGTCCATCAAAGAGAGACTTGTTCAAGGTCTCTTAGTTGCATATTTTATTGTCTTCATGGCAACTTCCCATCACCATGACTAAAGCAGCCAATTCACTGCCATTAGAAATAAATTTCAATATACGTAAGCATCTACAGCTTCCTGAAGATCACAAGTGCATTTTACTAGTGCAACCAAATCATGATCTTGAAACAGCTTCCTTGTACCATCAACCTAAGCTGTATTTGAAAGGACGTAACAGACGTGTGCTTCAACATTCGAGTCAAAGCCTCTGAGCTATCTAGCCACTTTTTTTAGTTAGGCTTTTAAAGGCTGCGTAATATTATTACTTTTGAAAACATTGATTTAAATAAACCATTTTTATGCTGTATTGAGTCATAATTTTCTTTAATTTAAAATTGCTATGTTCTTTGTTCGATGCATATCATTTTGCAAATATGCTCTGGTTAATGGGACTTTACAAAGTGCAAAATTAATGATCAGTTTTCTTATTTAAAGACCAGTAGCTAATGTCTCTTTTCTGTGTGAAAATACAAGCACAAAAGCACAGCATTCAGACTGAACTCTTAGTTACTATGGTGATACCATGAAGCATGGTAGCAAATGTTATTTTAAAGCATTCTTCCATTTCCTATTCAAATGGTTAGTACAAAGTATTCTCCAGTATATTTAGTTAATAACAGATCAATGTCTTTGTTCCTCTCCTGCCAGGCAAACTATAGACAAAGAGGAGTCATACTGCTTAACAATATTGCTATGGGAGACTGGATTAAAATAATCAATATGGCTTTTAACACATGCTTTTCATTTTAAACAAAACTCTAAAATTCCAATTCTTGGATTGTCTCCTGCCAGTAATTGTATTGGATTACATTATAACTATTATTTCCCATAGCAACTAACTGTAGGAACATAGGAATTACTATACTAAATCAGATGTGTGGTCCATCTTGTCTTACATCCTGGTTTTCAGACTGCCTGATCATACACACCCTACCAAAATGCGCAAGAAAACTCATATATCAGGAGAAAGAGGGAGGTGAGATAGCCTCTATGTCTTTCATGCTCTATGGGGCTAGCAAAAAGACTAAGTACGGTTCCAATGCCAGAACTACGCTGGGTAACCCACCATGGGGCTGCCAGATTAGCTGTAACTCCAAGTTCTATTGACTTTAGAGATTTCAGTTCCCAGGTGGAATCTAGTGTTTAAATCACATAAATTCTGCTGGAATAGTAATTTAAAGACTAAACATTACAATGAAGGTCTTCCTTACTTTTAAAATCAATTTAATTTCTATGAAACAGTACACCTTATATCTCAGGACAGGATCAGATAGTCCTTGTCCTCTCAAATTCATCAAGTAAAGTAAAATTGTTGTTATATTTGTGTGTATCAGGACAAATGTGGCACTGCAGCTTTGCACTAGTTTTCATTAATGGAATGCACTAGCCGCAATCCCAGGTACGGTAAATGAACAGTTTCATCTGTGAAAAAAAAACAAGCGCGTATCTATCCCTTCCCATTGTACCACTATCTACAAAGCCAGTATTTTATAGTTGCACGGTGACAGTATTGCCTAATCCTGCATTATGCGACTTCAGTGCCAGCACTGCTAAACAGTTCAGTGTCTTAAGTAGCCATCTGCTGTTAACCCTTTCAAAGAAAGGGCACTCATTTATGAGGGCAAACTAGCCACCTAAACTCAACAGGCACTAATTCTCACTTTGCTAAAAACTATGAGAGTCATACATTCACCTATCTATCTATTTAAAAAGAGATTAAGAAAGTAGCAAAGAGTAGTACTTAATCCATCATTATATAGTATCATTTTAATTACTAAGTACAAAAGTAAAATTGTAAAAGCAGTTTTCATAAGACCAGTGCATGTGCAACACCAGGAAAGCCTGCTGTTCAGAAAACTAAAACAGATTATTCTTGTTATTTTCTCATTAGAAACTAAAAATTCCCAAAGAAGGTTAATTTCTCAATAACATTATGTTGTGCATGGTAGTTCCTATATTACCAATCCACTCTCCTCCTCTCTTCTAAGTTTTGAAGTACTAGTTAAGGCCTCTCTTACAAGGAGCCTGAATAAAAAGCTTGCTGTACAACAAGCATGCTCATTCAATTACATGTCCTCTTGCTTTCTATATATGCCTCTAAAGTTAAAATTTTTCATAAGTCACTGGTGACTTGGGGGTATCTGAATCTGGAGTTCAAAAAGCTGTCATAATTTTAAAGTATTTTGTATATAACTGGGCATGTTTCCAGAGAAAGGAAAGAGTCAAGGATGATTCACTGAAATTTATTGGGTTTAGGGGCCAAGCTTACTGCAAAATTACAATCAAATTATTTTTGCCAAGAAACAAAAAGAAGGAAAAAAGGAAAAACACTTATTTTGGTGTTTCTGATACACTTCTTTTTACAAAGGAATTTAATATCTCTAAATATATAAAAACGTATATATATATTTATCTACACACACCATTAGAAGTTGGGTATAGTCACTCTTGTGAGTTGGGAGACCAAAGTTAACTTGCCTACTCTGAGTGAGGCCAGGAAAGGCTAGGACTCAATGGTCCACCCTGAGCGAGCACCGTGCCCCTGAATCACATGATGAGCAATATCAGCACCTCTGCCTCAAGACCTCCTTTAGGCAAGCCCAAGATTTCCAAATTTCCTCTGCTTAGCTAAAAATGGCCGCAATAGAAATGCAATAGATCTTTCAGATTCTATAAACCTTTTTCCCCTCCTTACTTTCTAGGGGGAAAATATTAAATCTATTCTGCATCCAAGTTCAGTCTCCTCAAGCCAAACTTGGAGCTTCCAGCACGTTTGGAAGAGAGTGACAACTACTTAATAATCCCACATGTGAGCCATGAATGAGGTTGGTCATTTTAACATTTCACATGTCCTTTAAGACACAAAGGTGGGGTGCTTTTAAGTTATTCCTCTGTAACTGATGTTGTCCAAAAAAAAACGTCCCTGGTTTCAGAGACTGGCCTTGTAACTTTTATTCATATAAGGCTTGATTTTACAAATTACTAAGGACTTGAGGCTACACATAAGTTACATGCTTATTTTTCAGCATACAGCTAGTATCAGTGATTTAAATTACATTACTGACAAATATAGGTTTGTATGCTCTTCTTGCTCGGGTCAAAGAAGATCCAGAAACCCTTAGAGCTAAAAAACCCAAGTAATCCCATGGAATTAAAGCAATTGAATTGAGTAAGTGTTGCTGGACTGAGACCTTTAATTTGCAAACAATATCGGAATTGTTTTCCTTCAAGTATGCTACCAAATTATTTCATTTTTATTTTGTTGTAGAGATTCACCAGTAATTAATCCTGAAAGATTTCCAGAAACCCAATTAGAGGGGGGGCGGGGAGGAGATATCCAGCTGAAGTCTGCCAAAATTTCAGACTGTAGACTTGTTAAATGAATGGACAAACATACTGAAATTATGAGACAAGCTGTTATTTTCTGCAAGAATATTTGCAATGCTCTGCTGATTCATGTTAATATCTTATGATGTCCTTAAAGAAAAACTGGAGTCAGCTGTTCATCATAGCTTCATTCTCTAACTAACTAGTCCTTCTAGGCTTCTCAGGAAAGGAAGTGATTCACAGGTTTTCTCTATAGGCAAAAGATAAAAGTTAAAAATGAAATTTGCCAATGTTTAAATATCTGTTGTTTTACTCCCGAGGAAGATCTGCCACAGGGAAAGACAGATAGTCTGGAACAAACCCAACGTATTTAAGTGTTTCATTCCACAGGATTTTTTTCTCAGACTGCTATTCACGTTTCCTTAACTGTTTCTGCTTTAGTTTGTAATATCTGGGGAAGCCCTATGTCTGATTACTAAAGTGGCTATGAATTCAGAAAATTGCAAAGATATTACTGGCAATGACTTCCCATTTACTTTCCAGGATAATTCTTTATATGCAATCTTAACCTATATTAACTTTATTTTAAATAATTTAAGAAACCTACACTCCATCACCTTCCTCAAACATTTCAGGATCCCATCAGAGGACTCTAAATCTATATTTGAATATATGGTGTATATATTAAAGTAACTCCAAAAGTCAACTTTGTTGATGATTCATCACAGTTCAAATGACCAGGTTCAGACAAACAGCTAAAGCATATCTTTCTGGCAAATCATTTAACTGATTACAGGATATAACTGAGAAGAAATTTCTCACTAAGCTTTTGCCTGGAGGACAGAAATAACAGGCTTGGTGCTCTCTAGTGAGGACAATTTAATTTAAGATTTTCTTTTTAAATTAATACCATGGGTAGATCTAAGTGTCATGACAATACTGGTTACAGTGATAGCTTGAACAAGACCATAGCATCTAAACTTCCAATTAAAAAAAAACCAACAAAACATTATGATTGATACCTTTCTCTGGCCTACTAAAAAAGGGTAATTATGCTATGGCATTTCACACATCACTGCAGATATCAAGGAAAAAGTGTCTTCCTTTACTTGGATTTATACGTGTATGGCCATATATTCATACATACGTACATGTTGCTAGGATTTTCACATCTTGTCAGTCATCAACTATTGGCTCCGTCAGAACAAGCCACAAGACTTAAATAATGAATGATATAATCCAGTGCAGCAAATTCCATTTTCTCATTCTCTGCAGAAAAATTACTATACACACCTGTTTCTTCACTTACATAGTTCTTTCTTTTATCGAAAGCTGACACTTTACTCAGACTCATACAATACATAAAAGGAGACATAATCCTCATCTGGGGAGTTTTTCAGTGTAATAACACAGAAAGCTATTAAAACTCCAGAAAATTTCTGATTTTTTTTTTCCATCTATATAAACATACATATAGATGCACACACACATCAGATACACACAGATGGAACTAAGAATATGAAGCAAATTTTATTTAAATATTTGTTGTATGCTACTCCAGGGGCATTATGGGAGTGAGATACATGAGCCTCAGATGAAACTGAGTGGGGTAAAGTGTCACAAATGTCAAAAATATAAGAACATTGTTTTAGTAGAGATTATGAGCACCTTACCGTAAAGAAATTGAATTTGTCTTCTAAGCTCTACCTGATATATACTTACCTCTTGTGGTTCTCCCATAAATGTAGCCATAAAATTTCAATAAAGGAGGTTGAATTGCTTTTTTCTAGAAAGCACCACAAAAAAGAGTTATATTTTGTTTGGGTAGATTTATCCTATATTATGAGCAGGATGCTATTTATTACTGTTATGTAACGAGCAGAACTTCAGAAATTAGTTGGCACTGGGTGTGATGGTTTAAGTGATGGTTCAAATAAAAAAGAAATTAGCTCTTCTGCTAGGATGTGACCATGTATTACTTTTAATGGGCCTTGCAAACATAGAAGACCAGCCCTCATGAGGAAAGGTTGAAACATTCCACCAGCCAAGCAATTTAAATTCTAAATGTTTACCAGAAGACATAAAGGTCAGATATGTACCAGTATCTCTAGACACATAGATATCTTATCTCCTTCTCTGAAGGGAAAGAATTATTAGAGAGAGAGATGGTAGATGAGAATCAGAAATTAGATGCAGGCACTTCTGCTAGAAACAGCAGCAGGTGAAATCTTACCCACAGGATGATATATCCTCCCAAACTCAAGTTCTAAAAGACCTGCAGATCGAAGGAGAATACTCAAAATAAGCCCCAAAGCATGACTATTCTTGCTGAGCATCCTTTTATTCTTAACAGTACTAATTATGTGAACTGTTAGGCTCACATTAATATTTTGGGATAACATAAATAATGGAAGTATGAGTAATAGCAAGTCAATAGTCAGGGAATAAAGATGCTGAAAGTTCATCAGAAAGAGTGGCTCTGACTGTGGATGCTTGGATAATTGGGATTCCACTGTCTTTTCCATTTCAAAAATATCCAGAATGCTATCTTACTTTGGAATAATGGAAGACAAATGAAAGCTACATAGTTAATTTGATTTATTTCAGCCTCCCTCCAAAGCTTTGTTTCTCCAATCTGTTCAGTTCCTGCTATTGGTTAGAGTTGCTCTCCCTCCTAAATGAACGTCTTTGGAGGGATAAATCTATTTATAAATAGAAAACAAATCAAGCAGGCAGGCAGAGCAGTGTCTCTGTGATTGCTGAGCTGTGACAAAGTTTTTTATCTAGGAAAGAGAAAAGAACTGCAACTCTTTTTAAAAAATGCCTGGAGTTCTTAATGCAATTGCTAAATTAAGGAGGTGTATGACCACTAACCGTGGCACAGATTTAGCTTGGCAATGACTAGCAAATCCACAGGGGCAGAGCGCTAACTGGGGAGAATGACGTAGCAGATAATAAGCTATGTTTAACAGCAAAAACATTTGCATTAAAAAAAAATAATAATCAGAATTCTGGTTCTCGTTCAGATCCTGCTAGATTCAACCATGTAGTTGGAAAACAATAATTTTAAATGTTGTTAGCAAGCCCAAAAACATAAATGGTTTTAGGGGAGAAAGACTGGGGATATATAGAAAATAAAGGAATTTAAAGAGGAGATGAAACTATAGCTTTTATGCATCTCATGGTTCTAGCGCTTCAGTCTTAAAATCATACCTTGAACAAACTGGAAGACATGATAAAGTTGAAACCCTCTAAATTTTAGCAATTAGCACAAACAGAAGAAATGAAATTGACTCTTCTTCTTTCCCAGCCACTTCATCAGAACTTCACAAGACATCTTGTTTGCGGTTATTTGTGCTGACTTTGGTCTGCATTTGTTCAAAGTTTGAAAACCCAAAAAACTAACCCCATCATTGTGTCTGACTTTACCACCACAACAACAAAAAGCTCAGTAATTAGGAGACTCCTTAACATCCTTAATGAAAATGGAATCTTTGGCTATAAGCACAGCTCTTGTTCAGATGGGTAAAGGAAAAGGGGGGGAAAAAAGTGTGGCAAAATAGAAGAAAAAAGGAAAAAAGGTAACTAAAACAGACAATAGGGATATCTTTCTGAACACAGAAACACAAGGGAATACAATAGATGTACTTCACATTAGCTTTCCTTAATGCCTTTAAGACATTGTTGCCTCTTTGTCCTGGGCCCTATTCGTAATTTCAGGATCAGACAATAAAGACATCTAACAATACTAAGAATATACAAGATGGAAACACACTGAGGAAAGAACTTTGTAAAGGACCTCATGTTAGAGACAGTTTTCAGGCTGAAAGCATAGTTATCTTCAGACACCCAAAAATATGACTGATTTTTAAATATACTGCCTTCTACATAAGTAATAACATCATTAGAAAAGGTGCCCAAAAATCAAATTTGAGTGAAAAACTAGGACATCTGTCACACAGACAAGTAACCCTGAAGAGATGTTTTGTTGGAGAAACTGAAAGAGAAAAGTTAGCTGTGAAGAAGAGACTTGCCTGGATTTTTACTCTAAACAGCAGGAAAAATGAGTCAAAAATCTCTCTCAAAGATTGATACAGGTTGCTGTATTTTTTGAAGTCAATACTGTCATCCTTTCAGCAAAATATTCCTGGTTTATGTTGCGTATCTAGGAAAGGAAGTATTCCTTGCAAAAAATGCTGGGCTTTCAAATGGTTTTAGAAAGTCTAAGGGATGTTTAATACATTTTAGTAAGAACTCTTACCTATTTGCAGACAGCCTTGCTGTTGACAAGGCTCCTTCTACATGAACAGGCCCTGGGAGAGGATTTCCAGACAACCAAGGCAGGCTGCACACTATGCTGCTCTGCTGTATCCACTGTATAACTCCAGGCAGAGCTCCTACTGCAAACTATATTCACTAATATTAAAATACAAGGAGCCTATTGTTTACTATATAAGTCAAAAGATTCAGCTCCCATTTTTTTCTTTTTATTAGCACTCCATTGCTATGCAGCAGCAATTTGAAGTTAAGAAATAAATTAGCCTTCACAGAAACAGCCAAGTACTCTTTTCCTACACCCATGGAAATCTATGGAATCTATGCAAACTCATGCATTTTATAAGCCAGTGGGACATCCACACCTTGCACATGCTCTGCAAGACTTCATAGAATTTCCCACACACCCATCAGGGCACTACTGGACCTCTCCCAGATTGCAAATTCTATATTAGGGCCATTTTAACTTACATGGACAATATCAGGACTTCCCAAACAGAAGGAATGCTGTCTGTTCTTCCTGTTGATGTGTCAGTAGTACCAAGGTACTGAGCTGCTCAGTTCCCTTCTTCACACCGCACAACTCAGGGATTCTGTGAAACAGATACAGTGTAAGCATGCTTTGTAAAAACGTGCATATTTCATAAGGCATATGAAAAAGCTGGGGTTGAACAGGCTACTTCAATTTTGGTTTTGCTTAATTTGAGAATACTTGTAGGTGTAATTACTAAGAACAGTAGGTATGGCATATCAAAGTCAATATTGTGATTTTTAAATTGATTAAGATCTTTTAGTATTAGAGAAACAATGTTAATTTTCAGAGAGCCAGACTTCTGAGTATTTGATCATACTTTGGACAGAGAATATTTTGTACTTTTAAATGCTCACTTTCCATTTCTCTTCTATTAAAAAAAAAAAAATTTTCAAAGAAATTATTTGAGCTGTTCCTTCCTAATCTCTATCAATACATAAGTTCCTTGAACCTGAGCTATCATGTCTGGGTCTTACCCAGTGGAGCTTATAACTTGTTTGATCTGGAGCTATTTGGTTTTGTGCCTCCTGGACCAAGTCCCTCTGGACCCACCTGACCTTAAAAGAATTGCTGTTGACTCAGACATCCGTAATTCAGCTGTCAACTTTAGCAGTAGTTTGATTGAAGTTAAAGTTAAATCATCCTTTACCTAAGCAAGTTTGCTGGAATCTACTCAGTCTAATTGAGGTATCCTTTTAATAAGAAACCTTTCAACAAGCTATTCTTAATAAATACAAGAATACACCAAACACATTAAAATCCTTATGTGTTGTAAGACAAATTTATACATGCATTTTAAAAACAATGAGGCATTCTTTTACATACTTGGCTTCATTGTTATAGGCTCAATACAACTCAGATTTGACATTTCCAAGTAGTTATTTCTGAGTTATTTCATGGCAAAACTCTGAACATAATGTATATGAGAAGATGTACTCTGTCATGTTCATAGAACTCACAAACATCTGCTTCAGTTCCATGTAAGGAGAGACTGGGAATGATTTGCTAGGGGATCAACGATATTTTCTTCTCCACTCATATTAGAACTAGCTAGTATAAAGTAAACCACTAAGTCTTGTGCCACTGCAGTAGTTTATATAGGTTGAATTTGCAACTCTCCCAAATGAGCTTGAATATGCAAAATTTTATACCAAAAAGAAAACTGTGCCAAAAGGCTCATTTACAAATTCTGTAAAGGGTATAGAGATGAGTGGGATTTTCATTCTGTCTATAAGATGTCCCGATTATGCTTGAAATAGGCTGTGCGGAATCAAACAGCAGACAATAACCATGCACTACATAATGGTCCCATCCAAACAACAGCCTGAGCAGCAACCTTTCTTCTGCCAGTCACATTCAGTATCTGTGCCACCCATTTTTGGAAAATGTGAAGTATTGCTAAGGTTTTCCAATTAAAGGCACTATGGTAAATATTTTAAAAAAAACCAACCAAAACATGTTTAGAAGTTATTTATATTATTGCTTCAGTAAGGCAAGCGAACTGCCATTATATTGCAGAACTCATTAAGCACCATACGTTTAAAATTTATCTGACCTTAATGTCATACTTCTAAACCAAAGATTACAGGTCATGCTTACAGTACTATTCTAGTAGTGATTCTGGAAAAAAGAATATCCATTTCAGACTGACTTCTTAGAAGGCTGTCTAGCTGGAAGAGTTAATATGATCTTTAGCAGTGTTTAACAGGTGGATATCTGGAAAGTGATGGTATTATTTGAGATGTTTACTGGAATAATATATCCAAATCTATTCTCCACACACTTAAAAGGATGTTGCAAAATTTGAGACAGTAGAGTAACAAACCGCAAGAATTATTTAAAGACTAGAAAATCTGCCTTACAGAAAGAGATTTAAGAGGTTCAATCTATTTAGCTCATCAAAGTCAAGCTTAAGGGATCTATAAGTACAGACATGGAAAGAGGATATCTTACACCAGAGGGCTTTTCTACATAGCAGGCTAAGATACAACTATATGCCTTGACTGGAAGTTAAAGCTCAAGAAATGCAAATTAGAAATAAGGTATGTTTTAAACAGTAAGAATTATTAACCAGTGATGAAACTTAGTAAGGGATGTTCTGGATTCTCTCATATTTGAAATATTTAAAACAAACCTAGATTTTCCCTTTTGTTTCTTCAAAGACGTGGTATGGCAAGGCTTGGTGTTGAGCCAGAAGATTATGAGCCTATACTTGTAGTGTCCTGAAGAAAGCTCCACGTTTCTGTTGTTCCCTCTCTGGAACAGACAGTGAAAAAGCTCATGTCTAGACTGTTCAGCACAGGCAGAGAAAGCTCTGGTCCATCTGCAAAATCCCACTATAGTCATATCCATTAAATGTCCCTCTGGGGTCAACCATTCTGGTCAATAATAACAATTAAAAAAGCACTTTCATGGTGAATTTATCTGATCTACTGGATGAGATGAATCTCCAGAATAAGCCTCCAGAAAAGATCTGTCTCACTGTCAATTATTGCTACACTCATAATCTTGTTATGAGAAAAAGGGAAAACAGTGTGCATGTCGACTGAAGAATTTATTAGCCCAGTTAATGCTTTAACAGGCTAAAATTCCAAATTATTTAACTAATTTAAGAGAGTCTTATTGATAATATAGTTTAAATTGTCATGCAGAACAAAAATTGTCATTGCTTGGAGCAATCCCAAGCACAAATACAGGCTGGGCAATGAGTGGATTGAGAGCAGCCCTGTGGAGAAGGACTTGGGGGTGTTGGTTGACGAGAAGCTCAACATGACCCAGCAACGTGCGTTTGCAGCCCAGAAAGCCAACCGTATCCTGGGCTGCATCACAAGAAGCATGACCAGCAGGTCGAGGGAGGTGATTCTGCCCCTCTGCTCTCATGAGAACCCACCTGGAGTACAGGGCATGAACCTGCTGGAGTGAGTCCAGAGGAGGGCTAGAGCACCTCTCCTATGAGGAGAGGCTGAGAAGGTTGGGGTTGTTCAGCCTGGAGAAAAGAAGGCTCCAGGGAGACCTTACAGCAGCCTTCCAGTGCCTAAAGGGGACCTACAGGAAAGCGGGAGAGGGACTTTTACAAGGGCATGTAGTGATAGGACAAGGGGTAATGGCTTTAAACTGAAAGAGGGTAGATTTAGATTAGATGTAGATGTAAGGAAGAAGGTCTTCATTGTGAGGGTGGTGAGGCACTGGGACAGGTTGCCTAGAGAGGCTGTGGATACCCCATCCCTGGAAGTGTTTAAGGCCAGGCTGGATGGGGCTTTGAGCAACCTGGTCTAGTGGAAGGTGTCCCTGCCCATGGCAGGGGGGTTGGAACTAGATGATCTTTAAGGTCCCTTTCAACCCAAACCATTCTATGATTCTATGATTCCCAGTGTATCCCCTTTCCAGTGTTCTTCTAGGTCCTAACATTGATAGTTTCAGACTTCCTCAAGAAGAGTGGGGGGAAGGTGACAAAGCATCCTGAGATCTTTGTTGGGAGGATTCTCATGTCCCTGGGGGGGGGTTCCTCCTTCTAAGTGTTAGTGTCGCTTAGGGTTATTTGTATGTTTTCCTTATCACAGTCTTCTTCCTTCTTAGCAGTGGTTAAAGCCTGAAGGTTGCAAGAGATCTTCCCCCAACCCAGTGAACACAAAGGACTGTTGCTTATAGTGAAGGGACCACCAAGGAGTGCTAGGCCATCCCCAGAGCCAGTGATAGCAGGGGAGGCAATGAACAGTCACTTGCCTCCTTGGTAACTGTTATCCCAGCTAAGCCCAGATGGGGCCATGGGAGGCCGAACAGCCCTGAGAGCTGGAACTGTTAGGTCAGTTGAAAGCCTCTGGCTACCTACTAGTAAATGGCAAAAATTTATTTTATTGGACTACATTTGAAGAGATTACAGAGTGACTACTTTAGCTGCAGATACCAACATTTCATCAGACTGCATCATCCATTCAAATCACTTAATGTCAGCAACTTTTAATAAGGTCAGGAGCAGAGGACATCAAGCACTGTATAGAAGCAACCGAGATCTTAAAGAGTTGAACCTTTAGGTGCTTTTAGGACTCATGGCATTAGTTCTAGGTTTTAATTATGTAATAAAGACACAAGAAAGTTGTTAGTTTCTCTTGCGTAACCTTCTTAAAGGTCTTGGTTGTTTAGTTTAATACAGAAATATCTTCTCTCTCTCTGTGTGTTTTTTTTAAGGCAAACATACCATCTAAGCAAGCAACCACATAATCTTCCATCTAATCTCCACTAATAGCTACTTTTGGTTCCTAGAGTAAAAGGCATAAACCCCTTATCCAGAAAGTTGCTCACTTCTCAATGTTACAGCTTTTAGTGAAATTTATTCTTGATCCCAATTAGTACTCAGTATGTGTCCTGAACCCCCAGGATTCATTAGCTTCATAATTTTCATCACAGTTGGTATAACTGTAAATGCTATTATTCATACAGAAAAATCAGCCTTTAAAGGGTCACAGCTGTATTATTACTTTTTGAAGTTTAATCAGCACTTCACTGCAAAGCTGGTATTACTGCTCTGAATGGCAGGGAACTTCCTATCTGTATGGGGAATCTGAATGGAAGGTGGCTGCATGGGAATTCTACCAAAAGCAAATGTTAATTTACATTTATGTCCAAATACTGATTACTTCAAACATTTCCTGGAGTAATTACTCAGTTCTAGTATATCCCACGTATGAACCAAGAGACTAAGAATGTTCTCTCCATCCTTTGGTTATTTTTTAAGTTTTCTCTCTATGAAAGTAACTATCAGAATCCTTCAGTAGTTGTTTTCACAGCCCACCTTCCTGTTCAAATGATGCAACTTTAATCTCTTTGATCAGCTACTTCTTATAAACCCTATATTTAACCATACATTTAATCTTATGTTTCTTTAAAGTACATTTACTAAAATAGTAAAGTGTAGGAAAGGGTTTTCTCGACAATGCTTGTTATATTGAAAGAAACTGTGGACTAATTTTCAAACGCACCTTATAATCCTTAGGCAGTTCAGGCAATATTTAGATACTTAATTTGACCAGATGACAACTGAAGGCCTTCAGAAGCTCTTCGAATTTGACCCTGTAAAAGAATCAATAAAAAAGAAGCATTGTGTAACATTAAAATGAATACAAGGAACATTGAAATAATTTCTAATGCTTACATTAAAGGCTTACATAGTTGAAGGCCGCCTGACACCAAAGTTGCAGTTCACATTAGTGCGGAAGACGAATAGGGGGAAGAAGTTAACGTAGGCAGAAAATCAGGAGCCCATGGGGTAGGTAACCTCAGAGGAAAATCTTTCACCAGCACAGTGGGTGGGAAGCAACTGTGGAGCAAGGGAAGAATGGGAGGGCAGTCTGGAGAAAGCAGTATTTTCCAAACAAAGCAAGCATTGTGTATTGTAGCTGCTCGACTACTAATGACATTTTTTGTTGTGCAAAAAACCCCACCATTCATGAATTTCACAAAGTTGGGTTCTCCTGTTATGTTATTGGACACTTTACAGGTAAGATGTAGCTTTAACTTTTTACTTTCAGATAGGACATATGAGTAGTATGTTTCATATCCCTCAGTTTGCATCCCACTTGCATTTTCAAAATGGGGTATAGAAGGTGGTATCCTTTGAGGGTAGATTTTATTCTCAGCAAGTACAGAAAATTTATGCACAGCTTCTAGTCAAAGCAGTGATTAAGACTGTTAACTGCTATGAAAAGGCATACTGAAGAGCATTCTAACACCTGGATACAAACACCATAGCAGTGGACTGGATACAGCAAAACAGGAAAAAATATTTCACAGCACTGAGTGCTGAGAGCCAGCCTAAAGCCAAAATTCAGCAAAACGTATCTTTACATTTAAATTATCTTCAAGCTCAATTATACAATTTATGGAGCAAAAGTTGGACACACACACTGAGTCAACTATTGCTTTTCTTTCCTTTGAATTTTTTTCTAGTATCAGATATCAGTCCTGAATCTGCAGAGCCTGGCAGTTTAATTTTTTAAAGTTTTTCTTATTTAATCCTGACATCAATGCGTTTGTGCAATATTTAGAGTGCTCCTCAGGAAAACTCAGTAGTCAGGCTTTTTTATGAATAGCATAGTTCAAAGAGTGAAAGAGACAGATGTGCGCAGACCATTTGGCATTTCTTTGTTTCTTTATGGCATATATTGATTTTTGCTACAGAGGTGGGAAAACACTCTTTTGTGAAGTAAACTTATTGAAAAAAACCTCAGGTGAGGCTCTGGAGTTTCTCTGTCAAAAGAAAAAAAATCAGCAGGTGACAAAAAAAACAAACCCACAAAGACTATTTGTTACTTCAGAAGACCAAGCTTGTTCTAATTAGAACTTTTAAATCTGAAAGTAAGAAGCAGAGCAATCACATACTTAACATTTCTGCAAAGACATAGTAGACTTCTTTAGTTTTTCTGAGATTAATTTCCGTCTGAATTGGAATAGACGTGATTCTATTTTGGATCAGCCACATAGACCGCAGTTAATAACTGGTGAGTGTAGGACTGAAGTGACTTGGGTTTTAATCTCAAAGTACAGTTGCTTGGTAAATGCCCTGCAAAGACTATTTGCCTGCAGAGAAACCACAGTAACAGCTTGAAGCACCAGTGTTGTTCTGGACCACTAAAATAGTGCAAATGGGAACACTGATGTATATAAGCATATAGGAAAACACCTTAAATCTAATCCTGCCTCCCTAGAACCCAGTATCAAAACCTTGTTGATTCCAGATGATCGATACTATCTTTTTTAAAGACAATGGAATGGCAGGCACCTTGCAGAATTAAATGCTCTCACATGAAATACTTAACGATAAAAACTACTCAATGATGTAAAGGCACAAAACAGACCATAAGGAATGAGCTTTCAAAAATTATAACTGAACAGGATTACTTTATTTCAATAGTTTTCACTGGGACTTTTTTCTTCTATGTTATTGCCAGTGCCAGAACAATTATTTAAGAATTGCTACATTGAAAGTACATAATTAAAACCTCCATTATGCACCAGAAATGGTTTGTGCTTTACTTCCAAGTTATAGGATTATTGCAATTTTTTTCTCTTAATTAAGCATTATATGTTAATTCTGCTTTCTTCCCTTAGAGTCATTAGCATATAAATACAGGCACTGATTCTATCTGCAATTCTCTGTAAAAGATTAAGTTTTTAAATTCCAATGGACTAATGATTTATTAAGAAATAAATATGCTTCATGAAATTACGGTTGCCCTAACATTTCCATTAATAAATGCACATTTAGAATAGAAGCGATTCTAAAACTAATTTGGACAAGATGGACAAATGAAATCTTAAATAATTAAATGGGTATTTATTATTTCAAATGCTATGTTTTGTTTAAAATATATGCCTTTGGTTTAGAGGCTATTTTCTTTTCCATTTCAAATCATTCAAGAAAAATACAGTTAAACATTTCTTGGTTGATATTTCTTATCTTCTGTGGCAAATCAAAGTAGCAGATGATACAGCCTCAATATTAATTTTTTAAGATTGTGGCAATATTCCAAAGAAAGTTGCTGAATTGGAAGAAGTCTCAGAAATATGTTTTTCTACAAAACAGGAGAACTGAAATATTCAATTGCCCAAAAAAGCAGGAATCTACGTTCTTCACATCCTATCCATTCTTTGTACCGTCATCAATCGAAATCATGTATATATACCTCCATATCCATTTTTCTTATCATAAAACAGGCAAAGACCATGCTTTCTACCCAGTGACATAAATAACACTCACAACATCACTGGTGAAAACAAAAGGTTGCTGCGTGAGAGATGGTATGTTTGTTTTCAGTTTTATACCATATTCCTCTAGGAGGGGTGATGAGGAACCTTCTGGCAGAAGGGGGATGTTATCCCTCCCTCCTGAGTTCTCGCCCAGCTTCCAGAGTCTGGCAGAAGAAATCGTGACAGAGTCACAGTAAAAAACAGCATTCACATCTCAAGCAAGGAGCCTACAAAAAGATCAAGGAGCACATGATCACGGGGTCCATGACTGGGGCACTTTTTGTTTCAGTCTACATTTTGGAAAAACAGGACTGATTTGAAAGAGAATTCAGAATTAACTAGCATAATCTTCCCCCTATAGCTTGCCAAATGTCAGGGTCTCTTCTGTGTTATGTTGACAGCCTTTGTAAATCAGACTGGGTGATGCATGTTAATCCATAGGGAATTTCCACATCTTCCTTTGCTTATGAATCAGATGGTGAGCTCTTGGCAGCTGACCAGAAAGATAGTACCTTTTCTCTACTGCATTATCAACTGGAAAAGTTTGTTACTGTTCTCTGCTGCAGAAGCATTCTTTCACATGCTAAATTGTCTCAGGTGGACCTACTGTAGTGAGGTTAATACACTAAACCCATTTAGCTAGATTGCATAAAACTCTTTATTACTACACAGACACAGTTGCATCAGCTATTCATAACTTTGAGGGGCCTAAAGGAATTTTCATATGGCCTTTTCAGTACTTAATATATGTTCTATAACAGCTTCTCTGGCAAGTTTCTTACAGTAGTGCCCTATAGGCTATATAGACCACTAAAACAACTAAATATCTTGATGACATAGGAAGGGGGCTAAGATAAGACACATGGGAAACAACAAGCAATTCAATGTTCCACATAGCCTCAGTTCTGCTCTGCAAACTCTCCATCCAACTCAGTCAGAAAATATTGGCAAATCCCACTGAAATATCATACCAGAGCAAGAAAACACTCATTCCCTTCCTACCTCGGGCAAGACACACATAAAAAACACCTAGTTCATTCTCAGTGGTAGCAGTTATCAAGCGATGTCTCAGCTCTCCCTGCAGCCTTCTCTAGCCTCTTCCTCTTTCTACAGCATTTTATTTTTGTTTACTTAGTTGCATTTTGTTTTCCTAATCATACTGCTTTAAAATACTAAATTATGTACCCGGTACTGTGAAGGCAATTCAACCCACCTCCCACAGCACTCTATTTGCAAAGAGTGGGTGTCTGGGCTGCCCAAGCAGACTTTTAGTGGAATGTGAACCGGCTGGACGACTGGATCAATGGCCCAGCACATGCTGGCGGCTGCTAATAAGCCAATGCTTGAACATGGGATCCTCGTTCGTCAACATCTTCATCACCAACCTGGATGATGACACAGACTGCATCCTCAGCTACTTTGAAGATGACAATATACTATGGAATTAGCTGACATGACAGATGGCAGAGTCTTGATACAGAGACCTTGAAAAATTTGAGGGTTGGGCCAACTAAAATCTCACAAGGTTCAGTAAGCAGCAGCAGAAGGGTCTGCTCTGAGGCAGAGTCACTGACACATTGGTACAGGCTGGGAAAATGAATACTGACCTTTCCAAAAAGGACCCGGCAGTTACAGTGGATGCAGGAATGAATATGGGCCAGCTCTCACTGCAAGACAAACCACAGGCTGGGCTACAGTTGGAGGAGTGTGGAAAACAGATCAAGAGGAGCTGTTATTCCCTCTACTCAGTGCTGGTGGTGCCACGTCTGGAACACTGGGCTTCCCTTTGTGTCCACCTTTGGGTATGTGGAGAAGTCTGAGAGGGTCCAGTACATGGCTACCAAAATAATAAATGTTGAGGCAGCTGGGCTTGTTTAGTCAGGTCAAGGGGTGGCTAAGGGGCAATCTAATAGCAATCTACAATTTCTGGAAGAGTAGTTACAAAGATAATGGGGCTAAACTCATGCTGCTAAATCTCTGTCCTTCAATGTTTTCAAGACAGCCAAAGAAAACCTGACTTTGGCCAAACACTGATATGTAAAAGGTGCTGAAGAATGCAGAGAAGGAGATACATAAAGCATATCTTTCATTCCAACTGGCGGCTCTGAACAGCAGTAGTTTCTCTGAAATGTATAAAACAAATGCTCTCTTAATAAATATCTGATGATTTTTTTATAGGAAAATAATTTATTTTTTCTTTTCAAGGACAGATCTATGTAGAAATATCCTTCTAGAAATCCAAGGGAATCAGTGCTGTAGAACAGATTCAAAATCAAATTCTTCTAAAGATCTGGAATCCGAGAAGTAAGATTTAGACAATAGCAGGGAAAAGCCAAATTTCAGAACTAAACTCACTCAAATTTTACCTATGTTAATGTTTCAGATCAAGCATTTAACTCCAGTAAAGTAGTATTGGTAGCTGCAAAGAAACTGATATTAAAGTGCTGTCTTAGCCTATTAGATACTCTATTCTTTTCCCATATAATATATAGGCATGGTTAAAAAGCTTTGATTAATAGCAATCTGAAAAGAAAATAAATCCTCCCTAGCCCCCCAATATTCCATCATCCCATGAAGGGATGAGCAGAAAATACTATCAGGGAGAGGAGCAATGTATAGAATATGGTATTATAAATATATACATTTTGCAGGTCACAGATTTGTGTATATAATCCTTGTGCCAGGCAATACCTGCCACTTAACAGCAGTAGTCTGGAGCAGAAATCGTGTGGCTGTAGCTAATGAGCTGTTTTGCAGCCTCCTTCAATGTTAATAGCACCGAGCAAAGGTGACAGTGGAAGGTTATCTGCTCTACTTCATTAGGCGTTACAGGGAATTCTCTTTCATACTGCAATGCTAGCCTGATGTTCCAGCCTACAGTGTATTTAATTATGTTCTCATGTATGGTTCTTTTGTGCATTATTAATGGTTTATTATTACTTTTAATATTATTTTTAAATCTACCACTGTTTTTTCAAACTTACTGTTTCTCAGAAAGCACAACAAAACAGCAACAATATAAAGAGCTAGGAAATTCTCAATGATCAATAAACCTGAAGAGCCACAATGGCATTCATAAATAGGATAATTTATGTCATTGACTTCTATTTAATATACACATTCTAAGACTGCTAGTAATGATGAGGCTGCTGGTAAAATGACAAGGAAAATGTCTTTTTTTTTGTCCAACCATTTCAAATAACATTTTACAGGACATTAAATATTGCAGTACTTTTTTTTTTTTTTTTTAACCAATGCAGTATCCACTGTATACACTAAATGCTCAAGAAAAACCACAGAAACTATTCAAATAAGGAGGCAATGAATAGTGTGGGATTTAGTGGCAAAGAATTTTGCTATTTGTGTCAAATCAGAAAGAATTTCACTTGGGGAATACCAGGAGAAGCAACATGCTACTGGCTTTCAAAGCTAAGTCTCAAGTAAGAAAATGCAACTTTGTTTTTATGCTTTTATTTCATTCGCTAAGAATGTGAAAGACTGACTCAAAGAGATCTGATGCATTATAATAACTAGGATTGTTGTTGGCAAAAAAAAACGTATTCACCAAAGACCCTGTAAAGCCTGTTGCTAAAAAATTTCTGCATTGAAAAAAAAAAGAAAAAGAAAAAAAGAAAACAACTGCATCAGAAGAAAAGTCTTTAAAAGTTCCTTTAAAAATTGAGACATTTCCTATTCATGGAAGGTATAGCATTTAGTAAAGGACAGACAGACTTCTGCCCACACAAGATAACTCATTTTGATGAAACCAAAACTTCCCACTATACAAGTGGGAGATACTTGTCTCAGGACAAATACCTGTATCTCTGTGCAAAAGAGTTTTCAAAGATAACTGCTGAAGGTAACAAATGAACTTGGGGCACTGCCTGCTAGAGGTACATGGACACAGGGGCCTATTCTTTAAAGAAAATGTTTGTTTTGGTTTGTTTCCCCTCCAGTTCAACTGAATCAGACCACTCAACTGAAATGCAGCTTCTCAAATGAGAAACCAGCTTAAAATAACTCCTGCGAACCTCAGCTGACCCTAATAATTTATCTTTGTGTTGAGATGGATACTCATCACCAAAGAATCTAACTGCCTTCTCCAAGGAGTAATATAAGAAAGATATTTCTCTTCTTTTTTGCTGGCTGGCAAGAAGAAGGTTTCATAGGTAGTGTCATTTTATTTAAAAGTCCAGTGAGGTTACTGTTTAAAAGCATTTGTGGGAAAGCTTGGGCTCAAAGATAGATTTTGCATTTTCTTAGAAATGAGAAAGCAAAAGTCATCTTGTATTGAATTGCCTTAGTGAAAATTCTATGGACACAATAAAGTTTCCAGCCACTGGCCCTTAAATTCAATTCACAGTAGTAAATAGCTGTTGTGAAAATTTTATAGACAAAAATGGAACCCTTTTGAGGATTACTGTGTGTTAGATTCTGCCAATTAGATCATCAAGGAAAAAAAAAAACCAACACATGACCTCCACTGCATATACTGCCTGACCTCTCTTCACAGGCCAGAACTCCCAATTTGCCATGAAAATCAGCCTGGTATTTTCTGTAGAAAAAAAGAAAAAAGAAAAAGACAAAACAAGAGAAATGATCCCACCCAAATCCCTCCTTCCCAACCATTAACTGCAGCTTGCCAGCAAATTAATTTTTGTGAGAACCAAATCTCTGGTTTCTCAGGCAGATTCAGAATAGAGTTATCCATCATTGCTCTCGATAGCTGGGTCAAGTAGTTCATACCTCTCCACTCCAGGGTCACTGAAAAACAGTAATTTGGTTTAAAATGTTCAGAAGGAAAAATTAACCTATCCTTGTTCAAGCTGCCACTTACAGGTAACATTGTGATTCTGCATATACAGTTTTAAATGAATACATGAACTGAAAAGCTAATTAATTTATTACAAAGGGCTATTTTTATAGCTTATAGTAATGGCTGAAAGCGTAAAGGTTTTTCTAGTTTAAAGAATAATATTAATTTTTTTTTTTTTTGAAGATCAAAAGGAGATTGGAAAAATGACTTCTGTAAGAAGAAGGAGTCTTCTGAAGCAATGTCGTTTACTTTTAGCCATGATGTGATTTCCTTTGGATATAAATGTGCTGAACCTCAATCAGGATGCAGAGCAGCCAGTTAAAGGGGAACTTCAAAAAGCCCTGAAAAAGGGAAACCTGCGTAAAAGTTCACAGTAATTTCTGCATGCAGTTCTGAAAAGGAAAGGGCTTTGTAACATGAGTTCTCAATTTGCAATTTAAGGTGCACTGTTCATCTAAGATGCTTTTCTTAAGACTGCTTTTTGCTTTAAGATTCAGACAGACAAAAATTAGCCTTCAGATGTTTTCTCTTTTTAAAATTCCGTTTCTTCTTACATTTCAGAAGCCTGAAAGTCTTTAAAATGGGGCCTTCTTTACGCAGCTTTTTGGACAAAAAGAATAGCATCTAACTGTATCATTTTCCACAATTTTAATATGAAATGTTAGAAAAGTAACTCACCTCAGTGGATAAGAATGACTAATCCTTCAAAAATACGGATAAAGAAAATTGAGAATAGCTAGAATGAGGCTGTAAAATAAAGCATATCCTATCTTAACACAATTTTAATATTTTAATACATTTCAAATATCTTTCCAATTACGAAAAAATAAAGAGTATGATTTTAATAAAGTACTGGGAAAGCCTCCAGGAGGCACAGGAAGCTTAATACAAGCCATATGCAAATACAGCTCTGTGACTTTGTTATAAGTATATGGCATATGTAAAAACATAAAAATATACTGGTTTTAAAATTCTTTTTTGAAAATGGCAATTTTCATCTCAGCTATATTTTGAAACAAATATAACAACTTGCCCAACAGAATAAAATGTAAATAGGCAGTTCCCATAGCAATGGCAGAGAAACATAGAAGAGAAAGCAGAAATGCAAAAAAATTGGGTGGGAAGGGGAAGTACCTAAGAGCAAGTCCCTTTGGCAAAATACTGACAGATGTAATGAAGAAGTACCAGTAGAGGATGTTAATACAGTAGCTCATACTCTTGCTGAAGACTGAAATAGCAAGTCTTATAAGATGAATTAATACAAGACAAGACAGTCACAGATTCCAGGAATGACAAGTTGTCAGAGTCTTCTCTTAGAGCCAGATCACATGCTTGTAAAAGCTATAACTCAATTCAGAGAGCAAGAAACCATAAAGACTCAACAATGTAATTTATATGCTAGCAGCAAAGACGACACCACATCAGATAACACTGATACAGAAAAGATGAGAAAGACAATGTTGATAGGAGCAGTAGCCCTGTACAGCTATAACACAGGAAACCAAACTGGCTTTGTAACAGAGGAGAACAGACCGTGCAAAGTGTAGTAAGGCATCAGGCCAAAAGAGGAACTAAATTTCCAACAGGAGACGGGGATGTAGCAGGTGTTACAAAAATAATATTTTCCAACAGCGCTCAGGTCACCGAGAACAATCCATGATGGGATGCAATCATCAGATAATGACCTCCTGGGAGATAATGTCATTAGTACAGACCACAGGGACGACTCCAAATAGACAAAACATTACACACCAGGCTGCTTCAGTGCAGAAGGGGACTTCCTCTTTAGCAGTCTCTTTCTGTCCCATTTCCCATCGCTATAACCAGAATTATGATCCTGCTGTGTATTGCATATGAAGAAGCAATCCTGTACAGAATTGCAGTCCCTTGCTGGGAAACCACAGAGGTTCTAACAGCAGCAACTGTAAATATCTGTTTCATCATTGCTACTCTAATCTCTACTCATATATGTTCCCACAAACCTGACCCCAGCATTCGGAACACAATAAAAAGATTGATCTAATACATATGTAACCAATCTGGTGAAGACCAAGTACTTGAGGAACCGTTTAAAAGCTGACTCAATGTTTTAAGAATAGAGATAAAGCAGGATTGCCACTATTCTGCTCTATTTGGGCACTCCATGGTTGTTGTTTAGGTGTGGAATTATTTTAAGGCTTCTCATGTTTTGGTGGAATCCGTCAGATTCTGTTCCCCAAACACTTTAGGGAATCAGGGTGCTCCCCAACACCGTAAAGGGACTAGCTAGCATTTATGCAAGTCATCTAACATCAGGGCTCTAACAGGGATAAAAGTGTGGAAAACGACTTTTTCATAACCATCTAAAACACATATGTAAGCTTTTTTACTCTTCCCAGCATGGGGTGCCTAAATTACAAACAGCACGTTCTGAAATGAGCCCAGCTCCTCCTTGATGTTCTCCACATTCTAGTTCCTGAATTTCCTGTATTTATATTAATTTATACTGAAAAACCAACAACAGTAAATGAGGATATCACACACAACTCCTTGGTTGGTTAAATACATAACTTTAAGCTTTGATAAGATGCTTCTGGTTTTGAGTAAAGACGACAGATCAAAGACAATTATGCAATTACATTATATCCCTGTTCGAAGTACACAGTGCAATTCTAGCTGTACAGTTACTGAAATGCATTGCCAATGCTTTAAAATGTCCAGAATTTTGATTGTTGCTTTCTCCTGCCACATTGTAGTATTTGATACTTTGTTATGACATTTTGACTTACACAAAAAAGTTATTTTCTTAAATGCAGAGAGAAGCATGGACACATTTGATCATTTTTCTTGGCTATTGAGCAACTGTTTTAAACACATTTTCATAGAGTAATATGTAGATTACTATCTTAGAAAATGAGTGTGTTTATTCAACTAAAAATGATAACTACCCATATGAAAAGAAAAAAAAAATGCATTTAAAATAAACATAAGCCAAAATTCCACAATGACAAGTATTTTTTCTTCAGGCTTCAACAACACCCAAGAAAGGAGTGGTATCTAATTGTCTAAGTCTGCATTCTTTACATCTGAAGGAACTAAAAAGATAAGCTAGCACGTCAGTTGCAGAGCAAGACTAACATTTTCCTGTCCATGTGGTAGTTTCCACTTCCAACAATGAAATTAAATGTACTAATGAGTTTTTAATTATTAATTTGCTCTGTATTTTGGCGTCAGGAAGAGAGAAAGCTGAATAGTCCCACCACATAATGCACATAAGTTCGTGGAGGTCAGCCTTGGAAGGAGATTGTGAAGTTTAATAGCATTGTTTTGCATTTTAGGAAGCACATTTATTGGAATGGAATGACTATGATTTTTTTGTGTTGTCATATTTTTAGTAGGTTTGGAAAAAAACCATAGCACTAAGATGCAGAAGATGTATATTACTACGGGATTCCTAATAGATGGCTTGCATTATGTATTTAAAACATGTACTAACATGTTTCAAAGTCTACTCTGGTATAAAACTTTGTCGTGGTTTAACCCCAGCCAGCAACTAAGCCCCCCCCAGCCGCTCACTCCCCCCCCCCCCCCATCCAGTGGGATGGGGGAGAAAATCAGGAAAAGAAGTAAAACTCCTGGGTTGAGATAAGAACGATTTAATAGAACAGAAAAGAAGAGACTAATAATGATAATGATAACACTAATGAAATGACAACAGTAGTAATAAAAGGATTGAAATGTACAAATGATACACAGGGCAATCGCTCACCACCCGCCGACCGACACCCAGCCAGTCCCCAAGCGGCGAAAAAAAACCCCGCCCCCCCCACTTCCCAGTTCCTAAACTAGATGGGACGTCACATGGTATGGAATACACTGTTGGCCAGTTTGGGTCAGGTGCCCTGGCTGGGCATGAGAAGCTGAAAAATCCTTGACTGTAGTCTAAACACTACTGAGCAACAACTGAAAACATCAGTGTTATCAACATTCTTCACATACTGAACTCAAAACATAGCACTGTACCAGCTACTAGGAAGACAGCTAACTACATCCCAGATGAAACCAGGACATGTAAAGTTGATAAGTGATTTTTCACAAGTCCTCATGAATTTTAGAAAAGTTTGGTCAGCTGATCCTGATTATAAATGCAAATATAGAAACAGTAAGAATAAAGCTCAATGATCTAAATGCTCAAGAAATAAAAACAGAGGCATCGGTATAAGCAAGAAACCGAATACAGAAAGAAAAGGAATAAATACAGGACAAGCCAGATAATATGCTCAAAAAAAAAAAAAAAAAAAAAATATTAGAAAGGATTAATTATGTGCTTACATATATTTTGGGAAAGAAGGGTTTATATCCATATCACAAGAACAAGCTCCAGCATAAAGACACTGCTGCTGACCGCAGATTTGGTGATGGCAGTCCTAGGCTATCATTATTATCTGACCACCTAATAAGCTGAGGTACAATCAAACCAAGATTTAAAGTTTGAGTTCTAAATGTTGCCTGATATTCTACCACTGGTGTTAATCCTTAAAAATCACATGTCAATACTGAATCCAATCAGCATTATACATTCTCAAGCCATTGAATTAACTCCCCACTCTAACAAGGACAGCCTCCAAGGATTAGAATTTATAGTAACTAAGGTTAATGACAACAAGAATCATATTTCTGCTACTGTCTCACCAAAATGTAAATAAAAAACATAGCTTCAAAAAACCCTATTTTTTTCTCTGTTCTCTCTTTCCCTTCTATAGCAAGGGATGCCAAAAATCCTATCATTCCTTTATCTTTGACTTTTATTTACCTGGTCTTTTACTTGTAGATGTCAAGCTTCTTTCCTACATACTTCAGACACACCAGTAGTGGGGGAAAGAGAAACAGAAAACAGACGAACAAAATTTAAATCCAAATGAAATCTTGCAGATAACCCTTGAAATATGGTACCGTGCAAAAATCAGTACATTCCTAAGGTTCTCTTCTGTGAGTGACACCTGTCACCACTGGTAGGAAACAGAATAATCTATGCCATATTAATTTTAGTCTTAAACATAGAGATTAAATAAGATCTGCTCATACAGCTTGCATGTAAGCCTAGATAAATCTTAGTAACTGAGTTATCTATTTTCATGTGTTATAGGCAAACATTTCGATGTGTTTTCATTAACTTGGCCTTTTGTTGATGACCATTTTATTTTGGCTAGCAAATATCAAAGCTTACAAATGTCATGATCCCTAAAAATATAGTAATTAAATACTCTAGTGAGATCCAGCAAAAACAGTCTCAGTCTTATACAAAACAAAAGCTAAAGCAAGCAGTTAGACTGTGATTTAACATTATTTCCACGTATCCGAAATTCAGCTTTTCAGCATGAAAATTCATCTCTTTCTGATTTTGCTTATGAGCCTAAGAGAGGAAAGGTGAAAACTTCCCAGATTTTGTCAAAGCTCTCAGCTAAGTTTTTCAAAACCAGAGGTTTTAAACCCAAAAGATTTTTAAACACAGAGGTAAGCCTCAGAACATATGAGTGTCCACTGACCCAGCCAAACCTAAATCTCCAAGTCTCCAAAGAATTTCTGCTAAAGACTGTTGCTTTAAAAAGAAAGCTGAAACTGAGAAACTATTTTAATGCATATTTTAATGTGTCTTTACTCTGAAAATGAAGAAAATCCTCTAACTGTATTCATATTTATAACATCCTTTTACGTATCAACCATGATCTTCAATGATTGCAGTCCTAGTGATAACAATTGCACTGACACCTGAATAGCTTAACAAGAAAAGGCAATTTTATATTGCCATAGTACACTGCTTTTCTTTTTTTAAAGATGAATTATAAATTTGGAATTACTATAATTTTTTTGAAAAGTGTAGACATTTAACAGAAATTTTAATAAAGAGTGTAATGTTGGGTTTTGGAGCTGTACAAAAGAGAAATGAAAATAGAGCACAAAATTGGACTAGCTCTACTGACAGAAAACATAGAGAAGCAGCTGCAACAAATCAGTAGTATGTAATGCTATCATCTATATACAGTTTTCTGGGACACTGAGGCAGAGAAAGAGAGAAGTGCTAATTTATTCTTTTTCTTTATGTTCAACATATTCATTACCATTTGTCAGTGTATGGCCTGCATTTTCTTCTATTTTTTTGCACTGTGTTGCTAGATACAGCATTGATTCAGGGCTGCAGTTTACAGCTATCTAGCTTACTTTGCTATTGGGTGAAAAAATACTTGGATATAAAATCCATTCCAAGCAACATCAAGGTAGCAATATGCATTACTGTAATAATTACTCTGGCGGTTGGTAAGACAACAGGTAGCAATCAACCATTTTTGCATTTATGGAGTGTTGTACAAAGCATTGGAGATATCACTGTAATTTGGCACATGCTAGCATATTACCCAAAACTGTGGTGCTAATGTGCATCTGCTTCCATTTAAAATAAACAAATAGGGAATGGGCACAGAAAAGGAATGTACACTTGCCTTGTTAAAAAGTCTAAGTAAATAACTGAGCATAAAAAAAAACTAGTGAGGCTAAAGCAAAGGACACTAACTGTTCCAGTTAATTGATGCATTCTTTCCTATTAGATCAAAAGCACAGCTGTTGAAAGGAGTAACTCTGAAAGTAAGAATAAAATTGCATTGGACTACATGAGATTTGAATCTGATTTCTGCTGGTACTGAATATGCAGAAGGCTGCAGCCTAGAATAGTGTTTATCAAAGTAAGGTCGTGTTGCCCTCCCCAACGGTCAAGGAATAGTGACCCTATACTCGTACTTTAGCTTTCTCACATTTGTATAGATGCATATTTGTAACTCCCACCTGCCCCTCAGAAAAATACTGATTTGAAAGAAAGTTGCATTCCATAACAATATGAAATATTGTTCCACCTTATTCATGCAATGATTCATAGCTGTGCAGGACTCCAAATTCACAAGATAGTGGGCCTCCATGACTAGCTCACAAGTGTTAAGACCTTACGACCCTTAGTCTCATGTATGCAAGGGTCTTTATAATGTAAATCTGGAAAGCTGCCAGGACAGGTTTGGTGAAGAATAATGAATTATATCAGAAGCATTAAAAAGAAAATAATCATCTTTCTGCTCTGGCCTTCATCAGTCGTTCATAACCACTGCTGCTTCTCTCAGCTTTCTGCTTTACAGCAACACATCCCAGAAAAGCATGTCTTGATATAACATGAGATCCTGCAGATGAAATCAAAGAGCAGCAGTACCGAAAGTGCCTACTGATGTGCAATCTTCCAGCTCAGAAAAAATATTTCTTTCTTTCCTGACAATTGCATTCATTCACAATACAACAAATCATAGTCCTTTCTGAACACCAATTTCTGCTAAATAATGTTCCTTCATAATGTAAGCCTCGGGCTCTTTGCTGCCTCAGGCAAGCTATGAAATGAGACTTCTTATCTCCATTTTACTAATTTGTTCCCAGTTAACATTTTAAAATAGAGAAAACATATTTGCCTCAAGCTTTCATTAAGTAGCCATCTTTTCAACTCTCAGGTCTGTTTGCATGTGTTGGTTTTTTCCCCTCTTTTTCTTGATTTTTTGCTTTGTTACATTTTGTTTCACTGTATCTTTAAATCTTTCTGTTTCCTCTTCAAATTTATATTACTCTGGTATTTATCTGGCCATCTTTTTCCATCTAATTCACTTCTCTCTTTTCCTCTACAGCTTGCTTTCAGACTCTTCTCTGCTTCTGTTAGCTTTCCACATCAATCACCCTCTCCCCTCCTATACTTTTGTCAATTCCTGTCAGGACCCTGCAGACTTAAATACACAACCCTCAACACATCCTCCACCTACCATTAACCTCGCAAGCTCACATCTCTTCCCCACATGTGCACACCCATGTGCACATCCACACACGCACATACAAACACAGGGTTTCCTTGGAAGCAGAGACGCAATCCCTGTTTATTCCTACAAAACAATTTACCTTCCCCACATAGACTCTCCATAACGTGTATCTATTCTCCTCAAAAGTATGAAAAGGGCATGTAGAGAGGAAAATGAGAGATTCTTCATCCTTTTTCTGGAAAGGCAAAATCATTAACTCTGCTTTTCAGCTTCATTTGCTGATCAGTGTTGGACCAGGAGCATACATGTTAGTTACAATTAGATAATTAGGGAGAAGAGGTATAGTGTCAGACTATGTATAATTGCCTGCTTATGGGGAATGAGTAAAGTGAAGACATTTTAGAGAACACTAGGATAACATGAAGGAAACAGAAGCAGCTCCTACTTCAGGAAAAGGGTTTATATCTTACTTCCTGAGTTCATGCCTGTTTGCACTCCACTATCCTACCATCGCACGCCCCGCAGGCAATTAAGTTCAGCACTTCTGTACACAGCAGACAGACTGCCATCCAGTGATTTGAGACTGTTACCTAGAAGACCAGCAACTGCAATGCTGGAGATGACTGCCTGGTTTTGTCCCGGAATTCCCGGTACTGCTACCATTTTAGAAAGACTTCCATGAAAAGGCAACACTTCTTTGCCCACAAAAGTGTCCTCTCTTTTCTTCGTGTGATTAATTTGAGGTAAATAAGTTACTTGGGTATTTCTCTACATTCAGTTTTCCAGGCTTGCAATAAGCTGAGATACGTGCCTCCAATCACCTTAGCAGTGTCATTTATTTTGACAAAGTGTAATAGAAGTTTTTTTGATGAAAGAGAGTGAACCATATTAAAACTGGACAATCTGGTCTTAGCTGTGACAGGTTTCAGCATGCCATGCAGAATAAAAATAATTGGAAGTAGAAACAGATCTATTTTTCCCTTCCAAACTTTGGAGATGTCCAATTGATCTTCTAGCTTAAAAAAATACATAGAAGAAAAGTAAACTGTCAATTATAGTATCATCTATCTCTGTCAATTGTAAACATATTTGCCATGCATTGCTACAAACAGCTGTGCAAGATCAATCACTTCATCCAGGACTCCTAGGCCAATTAAAGAATCTTGTGGATGGATGAAGGGTTTTTCTTTTTTTCTTGCAGTAGAATGTACTGCAATTATATCAGGTGTTCAAAAACTTGTGTATGTGTATGCTTTAGGAGACTAAAAAGAAGTAGTATATCTCTATGGCACTTCTTCAGCACAAAATACTTGGTTTTCTGTGTCTCTTTAGCTGTAATTTAATCTGTACTTGAGAACAAATTTTCAGCTAATAGTTCCCTAACAGCGGGTCACCTATGCTACAGAAAAGTTTCACAGAATATAAGAAAAAAAAGTTTCTGATTTTATGTAAGAATAAAAGAACATGTCATTTTCAGTTCTAATTAAAATCATGTGCCTCCTGCCCCGAGATACAAAATTTTAGTCAGTCTGTTTCCTAACACACATTTGTAAAGGTGACTTGGGAATTCAGATGCCTGAATTTTAGATCTTTGAACTGAGAGGGTCTGATTTTCAGAAACTGCTCTGAATCTTTTCACTGAAAAGCAGTTCTGTAGTAACAGAAACAAAGAAAATTCTCAGGCTTATATAGATCGACTATTTGAATCAGTTGGCAGAATCTCTGAAAGAGGAATATGTTCGGCAGATACTTCTGTTCCACAGCTGGAATAGCAGAAGAGCAAATATCCATCATGGTGATGCTGAGGAAAAGGAAAGGAAGATCTACTTGCTGCTAAAAGAAAGTATTTTGAAGCCAACAGCTCAAAAACTTTAGCCAAGAGTTTTGAATGAAGTAGCTTATGAGACTGATAAACCACTAATGATACTTTTTAACAAATCTTGGAAAAATAAAAACATTCTGAAGACAGCCTTGTCCTGCCAACACCATCCTAATGTATTCAACTTACAAAAGAGATCACCCTAGGGAATTACAGACAGATCAGCCTGATGACTATGCCCTATAAGTTAGTGGAACTACTAGTATATAATAAAATAGTAGAACTCATTTTGAGTTAATTAACCAGATGCCTGGATGGAAGGTAGCTGAGGTGTATGAAACAGAGAGGAATAAAGAAGGTGAAGAGAGATCAACTACTGACTATGTCTTTCAAGTTAAGAACTAGAGGCATCAAATGAAACTAGCAAGAAGAAAATTCACCAAGAAAAATGAAGTGGTTCTTAACAACACTTGTAGTTAAGCAAGAAAACTTCTTAACACAGGATTTTTGTGGGTGGTAAGTTTATATAGGTCCAAAAAAGCACTAGGAAAATTCAGGGAAGAAACAGCCAGGAAACTCAGATATAGAAATTATATCTTTAGCTCTCTAAGCTCCAAATTGCTGAAAGCGTGCAGAATATTCCAGAAAAATATTGCTATTTGCCATCTTATACTCATTGCTAAGCATAAGGTATTTGATTTTGGCCCAGACACATGTTAATGAGCTAGAAAGATCTTTGATATGGTCTTTCTCGTCAATCTCTAGCAATCAGAATCACCTAATGAAATGATTGTAATCTAAGAAAAGCCAGAAAAATGCAGTGACACTTAGTAATTCAAAAAACTTACAGAGTATTCAGAAGTATTCATAAATGAATGTTCAGCACAGGTCAAAAAAGGAAAATGCCTCTGTTCATGTGTATAAATAATAATAAAAAAACAAAACAAAACAAAACAAAAACAGAGGAAGGGTACTTTCATATACAGTTTTAGAAAGACCACTATGTTAAAGTGTTAAAGAGTACATTTTTCTCCTCCACACCTCATGAGGCTGCAAAAATATTAGAAAAGTTTTGAAGGAAGATCACCTAGCTATTCCCAGAGCTGGGAAACAGTGTTTATGATACAACACTTTCAGAACCTCAAATTATTCAATGTACTGAAAACAAAGCTAATAGAGGACAGAGGACCCACACGTACACAAAGACATCTGGTTATGAAGATGTTTATGAAGACAAACCAAACATTTGAAATTAGACAAGGAATAAGAGACAATTTCTCAGCTAAGAGGGAAAGCAGCACAGATTAAGCCTACAAGGACATTCACAACCTGCTCATATATTTTTGGGACATAGCAGTCAGCCCGAGCACCCCCATCATTCTCCCTCCAGTCCTTGATGCCTCCTGCTCCCTGCACCACTATGGACCTGCAAACCCCAGCTGCTGGGACTGAATTGTATTTGCTTCAGTTGGTGACTTCTTTGGCTTGCACTTTTCACAGCCAGCCTGGCTAGGAGGTTTTTGAGCACTGGCTATCATTTGGAGTTGTTAAAAAAAAAAAGAAAAATAGAAAAATCTTTATATCTACCCCAAAGGGTGGGCTGGCTGTGGCCTTGGAATTTGTGAACTGATGAGTCCTACTGTTCATCCTCTCCAGCCCTGGACTTTAACAAGATGAAGGTTGCAAAACTCTCTCTCATATGCCTATGACACTTGTAACTTCATATTGAAGGCAACGATTAATGTCAGTTTTCTGCATCACAATTTAAAACTGTTGTCTTCTTGGGTGAAGCTTTTATATATGGATGCCAGATTTTACCTGGCTGGAATGACTTGTTCTACCTGAAGAACAATAAATTGGCCAAAGCTGGAAGCAGGTTATTGAAAGGAATGAACTACTGCAGTGAGGTTTTTTCAATTATTGTATCTGATCTGGCCTTCTCACATGTTTACAGACACTTTGGCTATACTTAATTCTGCAAAAAGAAATTCCAGTCTCCTAAACTGAGGGAATAGTCCTTATCCATATGCCAAACACATGGAGGGTAGTGGTCTAGGAACCCTATACCCTCGATTTCCACAGAAAGAAAACATGGACTTGTGAACCTGGCAGATCACTGACAGATCCCATTATTTGGACAACCAGAGGATTTTTCTTAATCCATATATAACCACCAACTACCAGATCTGGTGTCAGGAAGAAATTTCTCTAAAAAAGTGTGTTCAAAGTAAAACTTTGGAAGTTTAGCATTTCCTCTGCAGGCTTTACTTGCCTGCTGAAATCACCTATGTATATCTCACTTAACCAATTTCCTGCCAAGACAGATGTCCTGATGACACCAAAACCTCTGTGGTCTCTGCTGTCTCAGCTTAGTGTCCTAAGGAACAAAGTGCTTTAGTCTAATTAAGATCTCTGGGCTTCATGTAGTGTGAACCATAAAGGCCTGTGATATAAAAGAGGTTGGATTAGATGAAATAATCCCTTCTGACCTTAAACTCTATGAAATAATAAAAGTTTTACAAACTCCAGTTAACAGTGGTATATATCAATAGCCTGTGTTCTGAGACATGGCTCCCTGATTTCATCTTAGTTCTGCAGTGTCAGCTTTACTGAGTTTGAACTGTGGCAACTTGCCTTTCATACGCTGGCCTTGTTTTAAATAGCTTCAGAGAAAATTTGTAAAAGACTGTAGCTGGATTGACACTGAAACAGTTCAGATTCAATAAAATAATTAAAAAAAGAATTACCTAATTCTATATTCTTTTAGAGGATTGATCTTAGCAGAGTGTTTAGATTTGGAAGCTTTATATAATAGCTTCAGGCCATGTGGGTAGCTGGGGATTTTTTTCTTTTTTTTTTTTTTTTAGCTTTTCTTACAGCTCCTACTATGACAAACTAGAAAGATGGAAGTAGGTGTTATCTGCTTAATTCAGAAACATTCACAGAAATGCAAAGTATTAGGTAGCATTTACAGAGACATATAGTGAAGCCTTTGGAGCTGAAAGCCTTTTAAATGCATGTCACATGAATATTCAGTCAGATATGTAAATTTAGGGTATCTGTTACTTTTAGTAGATTGATCTATTATTTGAGATCAAGGCACAGATCACAAGAAAGGCATATCAAAATATCAGACCTTTTATATTATTCTTGTACAGAATATACTGCAGGTAGTCATGTTTGTTTTCTATTCCTCTTGGCAGTTTGCTTTCTTTCTATAGGAAAAGTAAAATTTAAATTTCTCTTAGTTTTGTCACTCCATATGCTTTGATAAAGTGCTTCATCACTGAGGCTTTACAAGTAACCCTTTGCACTTCATAAGTTTTTGATACTGTAATACAAACCTATGCAGTATCCAGAATCTAAGAATTATAGTTATATATTGCAGAGAAATGCAGCTAAAAGATTTGGAAAGTCAAACAGATTCAGTGCAACTCTACATTTCTTAAGTATGTTACTGTCTCTGTAACATATTCAGGCCAATGAGAGAATGGCAAGGATTGCTACTCTATTTCAGGTGCTATTTCAAAGCAGGTGATTCACCAATTTCTTTAGGTGTATTTTTAGAGCAAACTTTTGAATGTAGCTCCAGAAACTCTTCTGGAGGGGAGGGGGAAAAAAAAAAAGAAACGTACCAGGGGGAGGACTTTAAACAAAAGTCCAAGGGAAAGTAATTACTGACCACCAAAAGCATGTTTGGTTAGTTAAGAGGAGACTGATGTAAAGTTCTGCAAATCTCCTGCTATATGCTACAGAATATTAATAAAACAGACTAGTAGATTTAACTTGCCGGGTATCCAGAACTTGAGTTGAAATTTCTCCTCTTCCAAAAAGACCTAGGACTCTTTACCTCCCCTTTCTCACTCTTCCTGCCTTCTCCCTCCCCCCATCTCCAAAAGGATATATGCAACTGTCCTATGCGCTGGGGAGTTTTACCTGTCTGGGTGAGGATATGCTTCTCTTCAGATTTTCTACAAAGTAGTTCTTTTCAGGTGGATTCTCTGGGAATAGCTGATAGGCATGTTGATCACAATCATCCATTCAAAATTATCAGTGGGCAGGAAACCCAACTGTTTACCCTCTGTACAATCCCATTCCACAATAGGGGATAAAAGACTTCTACACACACCCCCAAAAAAGAAAAGCTCAGCTCACTTTCGTCATTCTTTAGCATTCTGTGTTCTGCTGTTACTGCAAGGGATTAAAAATCCTTGTAGCACTCCTTTTTTTCTCAGCTATATCACTTGGCACAATGAAAGACATCAGTTCTCCGTACAAGCTCTACCTTATCTGTGCTTAAACCAGCACAACTACAATGCTACTGTTAAAAGTTTAAAATGCAATATAGGACAGACAGGTTTCTCCAAAGCAGGGTTTTGGATGTTGACGACAGAGCAGAGAATAGGATTGCAATGACCTGAATTTCCCATGTTTAAGAGAAGGGTACCTGTCTCGCTGATTATTTGGCTTGGCTAAAGAAATGATTTGTAGGTCCCACTGGTAGTGATAAAGTTAATCTGTGTCCCAAATCAGTCAAGGCCCTAAATAAGCTCAACACAAAAACACAATCCAAGTAAACTTGAGTTTTAGATGCATGAAGTTCCCCAAACCCTAGCTGTGACTAAGATGAGTATTATACACATGTCCTGGGCTTTGGAGTCTCTGGTGCTTTCTCTACAAGATCTTGTGCAAATGAATGATGTTGCTGGAATTATTTGTTTCAATTAGGAAACCCTCTCTAACTCCTTTCCATGGTAAGAGGCTGGTATTCCAAAAGAATAAACTACAGAAGAGACGTGATTTGCAACTGCACTTACCTGTTAGTCAGGCAACAAGCTAATCAATGATAATAAGCAAACAGGAACTACAGATCAGAACAAAAAACATGAGAAGGGAGGAGATGAGTAACTTCTTGAGGAGCAGTAAAAGAACTGCAGGGAAGCTTCTAATTAGCTAGCAGACTGCAGTTAGTCCTAAGAAAACTGAGGAACAGGAAAGACTGATCTAAAGTACACATATTTGCAGAGTATGGGAGCACCCTTAAAGGATAAACCTACCACATAGGTGTTTCTTATGAGTACTTTACACAAGTCTATTTTCTAATTATAAAATATCTTTGAAATATTAATATGCTCTGCTAATTAAAATCCTTAAAGTTGACTGAAATTCCAATGACTTAAAAATCTAATGGATAAAAACACTGAAAGCAGAAATCACTTAAACGGTATCAGCCATGTTCTGCCTTTCCTTTAGTTCCACCTTCTATACATAACCATGGCATAACTTTAATGAAAAATGCATGGTTTTATCAGATGAGCTCATTAAAACTAATTTGAGAGTATATCTAATCTAAACAAAGAATATCTGTGAAAAAAATGACAGATCTGCTGCAGTCTCTGGATCTTTTAGCAACTGCTGAGACTTTTTTTCAGTATGGGGGAAAACAAGGAAGAGAAAAACCAAAAACAAACGCTCAAAGATTCTGAATGCGAGTACATTAAGCCTTTGGAAGCGATTTGAAAGCATTCTTTAGAAAACCTGGAGTGAATAACCTGAGCATCTGAGGACACCAAGCAATGGAGACAGTATGTCTGTTGCTTCTAAGTGACCCATCTGTCTTTAGTAAAAAGCCTCTAATAGAAGCAGACTTGTATTACAAAACATGCATTTGAGTTGCCATAATGAAAAACATAAACACTTAAAGCTAATGGTGACATATTGCCTCGTAAGAACTGGCCAGCACTTAGAAAAGTTAGCATTCTAATTTTATAAGGAAATTTCCAGTTACAGAAGAAGAGGAGAAAGTGGGAACCGTGTATTCTGCCAAAAGATCTGCAACTTGTTCAACATTTGTAATGACAAAGGAAGCAAAAACTCCACCAAGCATTATGCTGATCATTCAGATTTAGTTTCAAAGTCATCTTGCTGGGCAAATTCTGAGTTCAAATTATTCAGGAAGAAGACTGTCCTTGAAATCAGCAGAAGGTGTAGGTAGAAGGACTTAAGTCCTACAGTGGGAAAGTCCTCCTTTACGATAGGGAATCCCAGGGAGTGTAGAATTCAGCAGGAGCTGGAAGCTGAAAGAATTTTTTTTTGCACAATTTAAATATAACTTTCTGAACTACCTACAACCCCTGCAGCTAAAGGCTTGAAATCTGCAATGCAAAATCAACACAATGAAGATGTATTGAATTCTCTTGAATTATACTGTAAAGGCAGGAAGAACCAAAGTTACCTTTGCCAACAGCTTTATCAGAAGTTGGGTGAAATGAACATTGCTATCAAAAATACAAGGGGTTTTTTGGGTTGAACTCCTCTGGAAAGCCAAAATCTTGAGTCTGCTCTAATTCTGGTCACAGCTCCCCAGCTGCACTCACTGTTAGAAGTTCATTGTGAATTTTTAGCAATTCAAATATGGGTTCAGTGTTTTTAGAATTAATATACTTGCTTTAAATCAAGTGGAATTAGGTCCAGATAAACCATGAAGTATTTTTTAAGGGATATTATTGCTCTTTTACCTCCCAAGCACTCTGAGGTTCCCAATATACAAATAACATTGCTGATTAAAATTATTTTTGAGTCATTCAATTTTTTTCTTGTGGGAAAAATTTAGAGTCTTATCTGGAAATACGATCTAAAGTGAGCCAATTTCAGAGCACTATAAAAACATTATCAAATTCTCAGAACACTCTTATCAGGTCATCAGCTATCCAATTTCCCCAATTTTACAGATGGAGAAATTGTGCTATTGAGGAGTTGCAGAACTTGCTTGAAATCATGGATGAAGATTGGCAGAGAGGTTTAGAAAGAGTCTCCTGCTCTCAGAGCTAAGGCCTGCTCATTCTCGCACACCGGGTAACTACCAGTCAATGAAGCAAAACTGCCTTACTTTGGGTCATAATACAGGAACTGGTGTGAGATAGCAATTAATAAGTGCATATCCAAAACTTTCAAAGGAGAATAGACACTTTAGATCATATGAAGAAAATGCATCTTAAAGATGTCTGCAAGTATGATTTCAATATTCATATGAAGAGCAATCCTCAACAAAAGGGAGTTGCTTGTAGCAATCATCGTCTGAAGAATGATGATACAAATAAAACATTTTTTTTTTCTATGTATAGAGACAGATTTGAACTTGTGCACAGACCACTGGCATTCTCGGCCTTCCCAGAGCCCACACATCATAAAGCCACATTTTATCCTCCAGCTACTGCAGTTTCCACTAATAGGGCATGGAGTATAGCACATGAACACAAATTATTCAATAAAAGGCAGTATAGAGCTGTATGGCTGTGTGGGCATTCTAGGGAAGCTAAACCTGGAGAAAGCTTCATCAGTACCACTCCTTGGGCAGAAGGGATGTGCATTTAAAACTGCCTTTACAGTACATGCTGTGGTACCCTAGATCTGCCCAAGAGCATGGTACAAAAGTTATTGTCTTCTTTCACTCCTTGTCCAGCTGAAGGGTGACTGTGTCTTAACTAAACTCTGCAGCTTTCAGATGCAGCTTCACACACATTTCTGGGCTACCAGTACTCACACATTACTGATTCACAAAAATCTAGATTAATAGTATACTTCTAGAGACAAGTAGAAGCAACATTGTGACTATAGCTTCAAAAAGCCATCGAAAAGAACTACTGGTTACCCACATAGAAACATGGGCTTCAATGCTTTATTTGGCTTTACTTTTTTCAGTGTTGGCAGACAGGATTTCTGTGCTGCTTCTCACAGACAAACATCCGAAATATGCAATTTCATAGCTACAAAGAGTTTGATGATAGATAGAAAGGAACTAGAGAAGGTCCTGCGAGTATTAAAACAGCCCTGAAACAATGAAATGCTGTAAAGGCCTCTGCACAAATAAGAACTCAAAAACAGTTAAGATTTTGAGTACACTATGTCAACAAGGAACTGAGCAACATATTATCGTCTTCATTTGTCTGAACTGGGATTGGGGGGGCAGTTTCAAGAAGGACTGTACATGGAAGAAATGATTGCAGTGGGGTAAAAAGGAAAAATTACCATTGTTATTCTTTCCTGGCAAAATAGATTTGGATAAGGTATAACATGCACACCAGCTACAGTAGAATAATGAAAATATTTAAATTAATGTTCCAAGCATGTAAAGAGGTGGAAAACACAACAACATGTATGAGGTCAAATAATTTTTTCCTGTAATATATTAACTGAGCCGCACTTAGGCAGACTTATTCTCTTATCTTTTCAGGAGAGTGCTTTTCTTCTACCTTAGCCTTTCTAGACACAGATAGAGCCCTACTGAATTCAGACTGGTCCTCACAGGCACACTGATTCATCTACGCATCCCAAGCAGCAAAGTAGATGCTTTGCTGTACAGTATACAGTAGTTTATTATCCCTTGAATAGAAAATGTGGCTCAGCCTGCAACAATGTCACTAAGGTCTTTTAACCTACAGTGTTGGTCACTACATCAATCTTGATCATGCTTCTTATCTCAGAACTGCGTTGCCCATTAGCATTCTTACCACCAATCAGTCACACTTTTGCAACATCTTGTACGTATAAGAACTTGTCATCACATGGTTTTTGGAATAAGATTAGTCTCCAGAATAATTGCCTCAGCCACCATTAGTCATACTAAATAAAAACAGATAAATAATAAAAGCATTACTATCAATTAATATAGAATAAGTCACTATTTTTCAATAAAAGGGTTCCCGTTATTCCTTCTGAATTATCTGCTTTATGAATTCTTTCATTCATAAATCTAAGCAATTAAATATCACAGGCAAAGGTATTTAAATTTAAGCATATAATAAAAATAATGATTTTCAGGTCTTGTGAATCTACTATGTCTAAAATCAACAAAGCCATCCTATTCTTTCACTTCAGAAAAGTTCATTTCCTTGAAACATTGTGATAGCACAGGGAGGAACAGGAGGGAGAGGAAGAAAAGGACTGCTTTTTTTTTTTTTCCCCCCATGATTAGTGGATTTTTCAGAGTAGGGAAAAGAGGAGAAATGTTGGAATATTTTGTAATCACAACTCTTTACATTTACATATTTTATATAATATATGCATGACATATAGTTATATTAATATATTTTACATTTTATATTGAGTATATGTATACATATTTATATTTTGGTTTTTTCCCCAAAAAATCATTAAGAATTTGTTTTATGACCCGTAAAGGACATCTGCCGACAGCAAAATGATTCTCAGGACTCTGAGACTCTAGATTTTAAAAACGTTACTAACTAAGCAGCTCAGTGGCTAATTCTTTTTACTTCAGTGATAGGAGACACGGAGAATGACACAAAATGTGTCTGACAGAAACAGTTTCTCTCCAGAAATTAGGAATTTTATAGACCATGCCATGCATGACCATGACATTGATGAAAGGAAGCTCTTTGTACTGATGAACCCAGTATACAGCATTGGAAAAGTTTAATGGCCATTTCACCTTATGCAGCTATCAAACATTATACATGTAATTTTTATTATGACCAATAAAACCTATTTCCAGTCCATTGCAGATGGGCTCTATTTAATGGTCAGTTTCCTAATGTCATCATCTTTGCTGCTACGGTGTAAAATGTAATGATAATTCCATTGCAGAGCACAGAATTGCTGCATGTAGATCAGATTATCTGGGTCAATTTAAATGTTATTATTGGGTCGATTAAATTGGCCTAAGGCACCATTGATTTAAAATAAATCTCCATATTGTTTTATTATACTGTAGGCTATATATCAATTCTAATAAAGACTAAAACAAAAACTCTGTGTAAACCATATGTAGAGGATTAATCACAGGTTTATGGAGTTGTCATAGACTGCAGCACGGGAAAAGAGAAAATACGAGAATATTATAAATATGAAATATAAAAGGATTACATGTCGTATAATTCAGTCAATGACTGATTTAGATTTCAGTTGGAATGTATACAATACAGAAAGAGCAGTAAGGTTCTTCCTTATTAATTGAGAGAGATTATTGCAAAGTTTAAGGGCAGAAAAAGTAAATAATTTTTACAGCATGTTTTGGGATTTTTTCCTTTTTCTTTCTTATTCTGACTATGTACCAGAGGAAGACACTTCTCAATTATATATGAGGTCAGGGGTTAAAAATGAACAAACTAAGAGCATAGAGTACTTTTACAGAGGTGAAATCAAACAGAAACTGTCATTTCCCAAAAAGTCTAAATTTCACATTAAATTGGAGAGCCAACATAATTCATACATGAAAAGCGTAGAAGCTCAATAAGAGGTTGGCAATAATTCATAGACTTACTTTCCCTGTGGTCTTGTTAAACTGCTTTCTCTTTCTGTACCACCCCCAGAAATACACTTATAATTTGTTGGTTCCAAAGTAAGCAAGAGAAATAAAGCATACGTATAGATTATTCATTTTCACATTGGGATATGCAGGAATTTTTCTTAAAATTAATGCCCTATACATTAGCCAAAGTCCTTGAAAAATTCTTTACCTTATCTTTTAGTTTTTCCTGCGTTGATTATCCTATACTCCAGCAGTACTGCTACAATGTCAACCACTGCCCATATGCTGTCCAAAACAAAGGAAAATGTATTTATTGGTCCAGGATTTCATACCTGATGTGTATAGAATATAGAGCATATAACTAATGGATCTTTTAAAGTATACATGGATAATTTATGTTTATAGATACTTTATTTTATTATCTCCATTTTGCTGGAAATGACATGATTTCAGTCATTCCCAAGCCAATTCTGAAAACTTTAAATCATACCCTAGTTTGTCATCAATTAAAGATATAGATCTAGAACTAAAATATAGTTATCTATGTGTAAAGAATTAGCAACAATTCTCTAGTCAATTAGCCACAAGAACAAGACAGAACATGAACATCATGCATTTCTGGCATTTTAGGTAAATGTTGCTTTATCTGGAAAAAAAGACTGAAACTATCTACACAGGTACAGGGCTATCTGGTTTCTATGCTGAATTGTTAAAACAGTGCCAGACAATTTCTAGTAGGAATCCTGATCACCCAGTCATCAGCCAAATAAGAGCCATAGCGATCTAAAGTAAAAATGCAATTATTGTATAGGCAGTTACAATAATAGTAATAGACAACTCCTTTGTGTATTCCATGGGGGAAAACAGCATTATCATATCCTGTAATGCACTCTGTTGTATAGACAGACACGATTAATATGTCTCTATATAGATATATACCTACATATCATATATTTATTATATGTGATATATATATAAAGAAATTATATAAGATTAGTTTTTTATAGTATTATAGCATAATTAATACCATACTAGTATATTTTAATTACATCAATACAGTTATGATATATATTTTATACAGATAATAAAATAATGTATTTTTAATAGATAATATATATAAAGCTGTAAAGAAATATATAAAGGAAACATTTATTGGACCTCCCCTCTTTCTTCTGCTATAGATGAGTGTAATATTACTGCATCATTTGTTCCACATACCACAATACAAACAGAAGCCTTCTACATTGTACAGAAATTTTATATTACTCAGAAAAATCTCTCTCCCTTTCCTATCTTTACCATTGTATCACTACATCTATTATGAAACACAGATGTGCTACTGCTTGCTAAGTCAATGAAGGGATCTCTCTGAAGTAAGTACTGCATGCTCTAGGGCTGGCGGAAATATACTGTAGCTTATAAAGCAGAGAGCATTTCTCAAGATATCAAACACAACTATAATAATTGATCTGTGAATCTGCAGATTAAAAACTACATTGAAAGTCTTAATTTACATTGCAAAGTCTAGCTCTTGCAGTTAGGGAAGGACTGAATCAAAGTTTAATACAAAATTGATTAATTGAAGATCACATTTTCCATAAACCCAGATCAGCCACTTCTGAAATGTACATCTAGAAATATACTCTGATTAGATACTGCTACTATTTATTGGTTACACAGTAAATATTCAACATCAGTTACTTTCCTTGTGTCTTTTGAAATCATCATTGTTTTCAACAGTGTGCATTTTGTTTGTTTTAATGATACACCAAAGTAATTTTTAGTCAGCACTTCCTGTCTCATGAGCCTTGTATTTACAGCATATGCCTCTTTAAATTTTGGCAAAATCGAGTGATGGTAATAGAACTGTCTGTTCTCAGGTCTGGACTTTGAGTTGTTTTGTTTCTTTTTCTGCTGGATATGCCTAGTTATTAAACAGTTATTGGCTTCATCTTTGGATTCATTATTCTGCTTTTGTAATCGTCTTATAACTAAGTATTAATAAATATTTATCAATAATTAATAGAACTCTCTAAACTTTTCTTCAATGGAAAGCACATGTAATAAACTCCTGCCAGTGACAGAGGCAAGTATGCATTTGTGTGATATGTGGATTATTATATTTAATATTTTTTAAACACCTAGTTACACATCAAAGTGAAGTATCCCAAATGCAGAATTTCATTCTTATTTTGGTATTAATATCCGTTTTCTTCCTCTTAACTAAGAGAAATTTGCCTTGAGAATATTTCTGCCTTAAAGTTATACCCTTATGCCAAAGCAAATGAGTAAAAAAGCAAGCAAAAAAGCACCAAGAGTATTAAGGGTCAATCAAAGATTTGATGACTGTCAACAAACCATGAGTGGAACAACATCTTACAGCTGCTCAAAAGTCAACTGTGGATTTTAACCTGATTATTTGGTACTGGGATACACTGGCTTGAGTATGTTCACATAGAATAACATTACCTCTTCATTGATCAACCACTACTAAATAAAGATTGGGTAAGTATACCAATCAATACTTAGAGAACAAGGAACCATCTTAGCTAGCAACCTTTCAAGGGCTGACATAGTATCAGCCTGATCCATTTTCAACACCACCACAAAATCTTTGTAAGACTTTCCAGGAAACTCATATTTGGAGCTATCACCTTAATGTTACTGCAGTACTAAATTAACAGGTAGTAAACCTTTCACACCTATGAACTCAAAGACATACTACAAAAATCTGGGGTACCTATACATTAGTTGACCCTGTGCATTATTTCCTGTGGTAATGTGTTGAGACCTTTCCATTAGGGCAAGGTCAGTAAATTCCCTCAGAAAATCACCACCGAGAATCACTCCTCCAGTAGGGGCCCTTAAGAGCGCAAGCATGGGACAACAGCAGAGGTCCCAAGGGTGTAAATGTAAATCGTAAGTGGTAAATTATGGATTAATAAGGGAACACATCCTTGAGAGCTGGACAAAAATGTTTTGGGAGCATAATAAAAAGAACACATAGCCAACGTATGCAAAACAACCCATATATACTAAAGATGCAAGGATGTAACAGGAAAGGATAAAAGACAGTCACAACCCCTACAAAGAAGGAACACAGAGTGAATTGCTCTAGCATTGTCATCCCCAGTTAAGATTCCTGCACCTAATCAATGCAACTGCCTGTCTAAAGCAGATCTTCCGTCCCTTTCAGAGAGAAGTAACACTGCTTTTTGATTTGCCATTCACCACATGTTGCTATTGCAGATTCAGCAGTCTTAGTTAAATTATTGTATTTAATACATCCTTGTAAAGAAACTTAGAATTCTAAAGAGCAGCCTGTGTGTGTTCTGCTCCCTTCCCACATGCCAAGACAACTGATAGTGCAGAACCAAATCAGAGTAAAGTTGAATGCAGTAATCCAGAAAACATCAGTGATAAAATTGAGAGCTTTTGAGCGCTCTTTCCTGAGTAATGACCCTGGATCTGTTAGGATCTCGTATTTCTCCTTGTGTCCTACAAAATGGTGTTCTTGGGCAAAAAGCAATTCAAAATACACCTATGCATGACTGAATAGTCTTACAAAAGTAATGAACTGAACCGACCAAATGTTGTCTATATTGTTGTCTACAGTTCTGTGAGACACCTGCTTAAAATTATTTGGCTGAACATAAATCAGTGAGGATAATTATACTGGGTTTAATGGATTCACAGCAATTAACATGAACGGGCTACCACTGGTTTTATAACAGAACCATCGCATTCTTCATTTTTGTAACCTGTGACTCTATTTAACAACTTCAGAAATACCGGGAAGTAAGCACCATAATGAAGTGACATATTCTGGATTTTTACATTTTGGCAACTAGTTTGGGCGTTGGTTCTGTTGTTTGGTTTTTTAAAATATATATGACACTCTCTCTTTCTATACGTTTGTGTGTATGTATTAAACTGATGTGCTGGCACGATACAGGTCTGCATACCAGAATGGTCAAACTTGGCAGAACCACAGATAAAAAAATAAACTTCTTGTAAAATAGAGGTGTTCAGCGTGGTGTAGGAAATGGGTATCGAGAGACATACACAAATCATACACAAATTTTGAGCAACCCACACAAAATTTCTACTAACCATAAACTGTAAGCTGTTGTCTTTGAAAAAGTATGGTCTACTTATCAATGATGGCAGAGGTGTCAGATGCTACCTGCTTTTCTCTTGAAGCAAAAAAAAGACTAGCTCTGTGGCTGACCTGGGTATTATTAAGCAAAGGAGAGCTATTTTGTTCAGGTAATTTCTTTAAATTCTCTATCATCGTCAGGCCCAAGCCTTCTAAAATCAGACCTTTCTGGCCTGTCCCCACACAAACACTCTTCTTACCTTTCAAATAACAGTCTTTCTTATACCTCCTTTGGACATTCATTAATTGAAATGCAACACAGCCAAAAACAACGTCATTTTTTCCTCCTCCCAAACGCTCCCTTTCCCTTGTTTTCTATACAGACACAGTGTCATGTCTCCCATCTTTCAGAGCCAGAGTCTGAGCTTCATCTTTGACTTAGCCCTCTGTTTTCATCCAAATAGCTTACCTATCAATAACTTGTCACTTCTCTCAACTTAATATTGCCATCACACAGTATTCTTCCAGCCACCATTTTTGCCTTGTACAAATGCAATCTTCACTGCTGCTTTCAGGGTCTTTCCAAATCATTTTATATGCTGCTATTTGGATAATTCAATGATTCTTTATTTTTTTGTGGATTTTCGTTCTACCACCAAAGGAACGCCAGCTTTGTCTCACTACATCAAACACCTTTCACACTCTTCTTTACTAATACAGCCCTCACATAAATTAATTAGCAGTTTTCTTTTTACTTTTCAATATTTTCTATAAATCTTATCAGCCTCAGGAAGGCTTTTCTTTTTAGCACTCTTATGTTTACTCCTAGTCCAGTCCTTCTATATGGCAGGACCTTTATTATTAAGTCTTCAGAACCACGTCATTATGCCCCTCCAAATTAACTTTAAATTCTTCATCTGCTGCAGCATCTTGAAAATCCTCCCAGCTGATAAAAAACCAAAATAATTCATCTAGAAAAGCTAGCTTATCAAAACTGAATCACTCCATTATTACAGATACCTTAATCTTCTGCCTCCTCAGCTGCTTTGTCTCAACATTTTGTTTATGAACTCACTGGAGTGGAAACTATCATTTACTATAACTATATAGCATAGACTCTTGATTAGCTTGACGATCTCCAGGTGTCTCACCAATGTAACTAATAAATATAGAAGAAATGAGACCTACCTGGGAGCACAATAACAGGTCATGTAGAAACTTCCCTACTGATGTCAGACCAGTGCTTGTTCCCTTTAATACAGACATCTGAAATGTAATTAATATGGAGTGAAATTATAGTTCCACTGAAGTCTATGCTTTTTATGACTATCTTATTTTGGTAATATTGTAACTTAAAGAATATCTGTGTATAAAATTAACTTTAGAAAATGGCATCTATTTTTGTTTTCCTCTGATCTGCAATGGGTCTGTTATTGTACTTACAATAAGCCCAGTATGACAGAATGTTCTGGGTTTTATCCTTGGTTTCATAAAAGAGCTATTTCTTTTTCTTTCAAGCTTATGCATCTGATAGCTGTGTGTCAATTTTGTAAACTTGACAGATGTGTTCAGTTAAAGGGGGTGATCAAAGGGAAAGCTGGTGGCCCTTAAAGTTTCGGCTGTGACTGGGTGAACTCATCACAGAGGACTGTCCCGAGAAGCGTTGCTGCTGGGGCACAGCAAGAGCTAGCTGCTCCCCTAGGGATGGGGAGCCAGGAGCCAAGGGGAACCCCTGCGCCAGCCGTGCCCTCACCAATGGGGCACCATCCCACAGGGTCTGAACATGGCAGGCAGAGCACAGGGCTGTGAACCTGCTGTGAACACAGCAGTGAACCAAGCCCAGGGTGCAGAGAGAGTCCTGTCAGGAGCAGCTGGCGATCAGGCCAGAGACAGGGCTGGAGACAGGGCTACACCTTGGGTCCAAAGTCCACCTGCGGGACAGGGCCAGAAACAGGCTACAATGTTTGTACAAGGGGCCTGACCTGAAGGCAGGCTGCCCATACCGCAGAATTCAGGGTCCACCCAGTAGACAGGGCTGGAGACAGGCACTCTCGGGATGTGGCTCTCATGGTTTAACCTCAGGCGACAACTAAACACCACACAGCTGCTCACTCATTCCCCCACAGTGGGATGGGGAAGAGAATCAGAAGACTGACAGTTTAATAGCTAAAGCAAAAGCCATGCACGCAGGCAAAGCAAAACAAGGAATTCATTCCCCGCTTCCCATCGGCAGGCAGGTATTCAGCCATCTCCAGGAAAGCAGGGCGCCATCACGCCTAACGCTTACTTGGGAACACAAACACCATCACTCCAAACATCCCCCACTTCTTTCTTCTTCCCTCAGCTTTATATGCTGAGCATGACGTCATACGGTCTGGAATATCCCTTTGCCCAGTCGGGGCCAGCTGTCCCGGCTGTGCCCCCTCCCAACTCCTTGTGCCCCCCCAGCCACTGGCTGGTGGGGTGGGGTGAGGAGCAGAAAAGCCCTTGGCTCTGGGTGAGCACTGCTCAGCAGTAACCAAAACATCCCTGGGTTATCAACACTGTTTCCAGCACAAATCCAAAACACAGCCCCATACCAGCTACTGTGGAGAAAATGCACTCTATCCCAGCCAAAACCAGCGCAGTGGCTCACAGAGGGACTGAGCTGGGCTTGGGGGGGTGGTCCCAGGTGAGGCGGATCAACAAGCCCATTAAGGCTTGTTGGTGCAATCAGGCCCCACAAGAGCTGCTTGCTTTTAATTCTCTTCTTTAGTTTCTTTTTTCCTTACTTTTTCTACCAACCACAGACCTAACAAGCTGAATACAGGTTGCCTCATTTCTTCTGTGAATGGCATCCTGTGTACACATCTATGAATAACACTTAAAAGGAGAAAACGCTGAAAGTGTTCTTCATACGTAAGGGAAATACAATTAAATGCTGTATTGGATATGCTGAGTTCTCAAGTGGCCTCTTAAAGAACTTTTTTCTTAAATAGAGCTCCATCTGCCTGAATCCACAGATCAGCACATAGGAGACCCCTCTTGCATTCATATCTTTGGACTTTTACGCTTACAGTTCTGAAATCAAAATGCTAATTTACTTGCACAGCTGCACATCACAGAGGGAAGTTCTGGATACTACTGAAAATAGAGGGAGTTTTGTTTAGTGGAGCTGGGATTTCATCCTCACTTGTTCGCTATTCTAACAGGTTTATCCATGAATGTCAAGGATGCATTTGGAAAGACTGATCAACACCTCCCTTGGGAGCTGAACTGAAAACAGAATAGTAACAGAAACTTCTGAATTTCAAAGGAGGTTCTTGAGACCAAGTAGGTTGCAGAGAAGTGTAACAGTGACTCTTTCCTTATTCTTTTACCTAGCTTAATATAATGCTTTTAAGATTCATTTCTCTCTTTACTCATGCTCCATGTATTTGTCAGTCAAATTTTCTCAGTCATTAACCATTCATTTGCTATTCTGTAATTTATTATGTTATTCATTTTACAAGACAGCGTGCAAGGTTTCTTGCTTGTCTGTTCAAGTACGGCATAATGCTTTATGCTAACCTTCACAAGTCATACTGAACTTGTCAGGAATATTTATCATCTGAGTTTAGGAGGTTATCTACACATTTTTCAGTTTTTGATGTCGTTCATTAGTTTTCTTTTTTTTTACTGATTTTTCACTATGTAGTGAGTATGGGATTTGTGATCCATACAGTTTACATTTCAGAGTTGAACAGGTCAAAATAAGATCAGCAGAAGCTGTTTCATTGTTTCAGTTGTTTCATTTTCATTGATTTATCAGTTCTAATGAAATCATACTGAGTGAAAAGCTTCCAAGAATGCCATGTAATTCTAATGAAACAATCTTGCCTCAACACATTATAGTTTCATTGGATTGGAGAGTGACACATACGGTATGTGTGGCAGCATTTAATTTTATCATGCTATTAAAAACTTCTTGAAAAGTAGGTATTTATTCAATTTATCAGTTGGAAAATATAAATAAATAAAATGTTCTTAGCCTGTAAATTTGAAAAAAAAAAATTGGGTTTTTTTGTCTTAATAAAGCCAACATATACCACTGAAGTTGGATTAAACCCAAAATGTGACATACTGCTTTTCAGTGACATTTAAGAGCTTCTTGACTAAAAGAAAGCTTCTTCCAAAAGAAAACTGGGTACTTGGCCACATATATCTCATTAACTTTCAATGGGCTTTTTGGAAAATTAAGTCACTAAGTTATCACTTTTATAACCAGTATGAATGCAGTATTTTCCAGCATTTTCATGTATCTCAAGCCCAATACTTGAGTGCCTAAAGCTACATTCATAAATTATCAATTTCTATGTTGATTTTTTATTCTGCTGTTTAATTGCAGCTCAGATTGACCTCAGCACTTGTAAAAATGCAGCCTATTTTTATTTAGAGGTCTGTATCTCAAAAGGAATCTTAAAATAGGCATTCCAACTGGACAACACTTGTTTCATTTACATAATTTAATAGTTTGTCATCACCAAATATTGTAATCTCCCCCCCCCCCTTGATCAAACAGATAATTCACACTAACTACTGAGCAAAATACTGGGAAGCAGAATGTGTAGGCTATACAGGATACAGTAGCATTTTGGATCCAGGTAGATTTTAGGCCAAAGGGAGGACACAAATATCACTGAAAACAAAAGTTGTTCATTTCTTTCCCTTCATTAAGGACTCCTTCCTTTGCTCACTCAGGTGAGTCAGTGCTATTTGTAAGGATCTCTCCGGTACACATAAATCTCACAAACGTATGTGGAAAACTACTCGCTCAAATTATACTATCGACACTAATAAAAAAGCCCAAAACACCATTATCCAAACAAGAGTGTCAAACAGGTACAAATATAATTAAAAATATTGTGAATACCCATAGAAAAGAAAACTCCTGATTATATAGCAAAGACTTTGACAGAAATACTGAGCAACTTATGTTTGGGGAGAAAAGACCAAAGATCCTTGTAAGCCACCACTTTTACCAAAGGAGTCATTCATACCAAGAAAATTTTGAATGCATTAGATTGCTATGCTTGAAATGGTATTTATATGTCTTCTCTTTAATGTGTTTAAAACATAGTTTAGCTAATTTCACTTTTGCTTGCTGGGCAGTTCTTAAATGATTTATGGATGCTGACTCCCACAGTTTTGAAATCTAGAAGTACTGCCAAACCTATAACTCATCCTATTCTATGTTTCAATAGTTTGTTTGTTAGAGATACTATGCAGACCATCAAAAAAGCTCCACTGCAGATATAGCAAAAATTCAGCCTATTATTCATGGCATTCTGTCTGGGAATGTTCAAATACGATACAATGTAAAAAGCAACAGATGTGGAACTGAATCCTTTTTTCTTATTCTTTTAATTGAGAAAAGAGTCCTGGACATATTATGGGGGTCACCAGTTACGGGAATCACAAGCAGGAAAACTTTCACTGTTTTCCCTGCAAAGGATGGAAATTTCACTTGTGACTTGAGTAAAGGTCTTTAGTACGCAATAAAGACATGGTTACAGAAGAGAAATAGAATAGATCAGTTGGAAGGGACTTACAACAATCATCTAGTCCACCTGGTTATGATGATCAGAAACCTCTCTTTCTTTTTAAAGAGTAACAAGATTATAAATAATTTATAAACTAATAAAAACCATGCAGAATTAGAAAATGCCCAGGACAACCAGTAAGAAACGTATTTTTCTCTCAAAACTGCTAGTTGTAAGAAATCCTAATTACCATTAGAAGTATCTTCAAGGACTCTGTGTATCATCACAGGACTTTGGAAGCTGATGGAACCTTGTTCCAGGGAGCAAGTCTAATGCAAAAGAGTGCTGAGGGTGTAGGGAGGTTGCAGGCTTGAAGGCCTATAAATAAAAAGATATTATTGTTAGACTTCACATTCATTCTTTTATACAAAGAAACAGGGCATAGCAAGTAAATTGGCCCACTGTATTTAAATGAATATATTATTTCAAAATTACTGCTTTCTGAGCCTCACTGTTAAAGGTTCAGTTATTAGAGTTCTGGCTCAGTTATCTGAGCCTCTGAATTTGGAGTCAAGTACATTACCTGAGTGACAGCAGATGGAGCCTGCATAAATAAGTGAGGAGTTATCATTGCAAAAAGTGTAATAGCTACTAGTTCCAGTCTTTATTTTTAAATGAAATGTAATAGGAAGTCTCCTCCAGAATCACCAAACCAGATTAAAAAAATGCAGCCTAAATACACTGTGGTGGGTTGACCCTGGCTGGATGCCAGGTGCCCACCAAAGCCACTCTATCACTCCCCTCCTCCGCTGGAGAGGGGAGAGAAAATATCATGAAAGGCTCATGGGTCGAGATAAGGACAGGGAGAGATCAATCACCAATTATCATCATGGGCAAAACAGACTTGACATGGGGAAATTAGTTTAATTTATTACCAATCCAATCAGAGTAGGGTAATGAGAAAATAAAAACAAATATTAAAACACCTTCCCCCCACCACTCCCTTCTTCCTGGGCTTAATTTTACCCCCAAATTCTCTATCTCCTCCCCCCCCCAGCAGCACAGGGGGATGGGGAATTGGGGTTGGGGTCAGTTCATCACACGCTGTCTCTGCCGCTCCTTCCTCCTCAGGGGCAGGACTCCTCACACTCTTCCCCTGCTCCAGTGTGGGGTCCCTCCCACGGGAGACAGTCCTCCACAAAATTCTCCAATGTGGGTCCTTCCCATGGGCTGCAGTCCTTCAGGCACAGACTGCTCCAGCATGGGTCCCCTGCAGGGTCACAAGTCCTGCCAGAAAACCTGCTCCAGCGTGGGCTCCTCTCTCCACAGATCTGCAGGTCCTGCCAGGAGCCTGCTCCAGCGTGGGATTCCCATAGGGTCACAGCCTCCTTCGGGCATCCCCCTGCTCCGGCGCGGGGTCCTCCCCAGGCTGCAGGTGGAGATCTGCTCCACCAAGGAGCTCCCTGGGCTGCAGGGGGACAGCCTGCCTCACCCACCATGGTCTTCCCCACAGGCTGCAGGGGAATCTCTGCTCCGGTGCCTGGAGAACCTTCTCCCCCTCCTTCTTCACTGATCTGGGGGTCTGCAGGGCTGTTTCTCTCACATAATCTCACTCCTCTCTCCCGGCTGCAGTTTTCTTGTGCAGTTTTTCCCCCCTTCTTAAATCTGTTATCCCGGAGGCACTGCCACTGTTGTTGATGGGCTCGGCCTTGGCCAGTGGCGGGTCCATCTTGGAGCCGGCTGGCGTTGGCTCCATCAGACATGGGGGAAGCTTCTAGCAGCTTCTCACAGAAGCCACCCCTATAGCCCCCCCCTACCAAAACCTTGCCATGCAAACCCAATACATGCACTCAGAAGTACCTTTGTTAAACTGCTCATTTTAGATCTGAATTCAGGGATCTAGAAGCACTACATTTTCGTCTGCATGGGAGCACTCAGGATAGCGTATGCTGTACCTAGTGTCTGGCAGTGTGACACAAAGTGCTTCACCTATACTGAAGCTCCACTAAACCACATACAATTAAATTACTTTTCTATTATGACTTTTGCAATACCCATACACTATGCCAGGCCTCTGCTGGGAAAATTTAAGCCCATTTGTTAGAGTATTACATTATAAAACTTCTGATAGTGGAAGGCTTCATTCAGCTCTTCACTTTAGGCCCTAATGCGCAACATTTGTAGCTGTTGATATTTTTTGTGTACTCAATCACCAATTTTATTATATCGGTGCCCAGAAAACCCCAGTCATTACTTTCAATAAGCAGTCACATAACTGACTTTAGATGGATCTAGAGCAAAAATTAAAAATAATGATGAAAGGATTTAAATAAGTAATGTGTAGGCTGAACCTAATTCTGATTTCAATTTCATTGACTGTATACTAATTTAACTACACAGACTTAATAGAGGTATTATGATTTACACCACTGTCACTGGCCTATATTTCAAACAGATCATAATTCCATATTTCAGTGCTACCTAGTCTCTCAGGGCAACAATGAAAGTAATTTTTTTTTTTTTTAGACGTGTGTATATACACACACACATATATACATATTAAAAAAAAAGTAATATAAAATATAGGTTATCTGGACCTATAAAGAAAAATATGTTTTCCTGCTGCTCAGTATTATGGAACCTGTCTATAAAACAGAACAGTTAGGATTATAACTTTCTTTGCTAGCATGTTAATTTACCTGTTATATGTAAAGAGGAGAAAAAAAATCAAGCGTAAATTTTAAAAATAAAATCAGGCAAAAAAGAACTTTATGGCTATGCTTGCACTAAGAACAACTAAAACACAACAGTTTTAGAGAAAAAAACATGAACAAATATATTCGCAACATAAAAAATACTGTTCTTATATTAAAAGACGCTGGCTTGATTTCATATTCCTCATATCAACATTACATTATGACACTTCCCTTGAAGATACTTACGTTTCCCACTGAAAAGTCCACTTTTTAGACAGAATTTACACTTCTTGGCTAAATTCACTGAAAACAGATATCCAAAAGGAAACCTTCCCCATGTAAAATTTCAGCTACCTCTACTCTGAGGCCACTAGTAATTATGAAACAGAAAAGATGAAGAGATCCCCCATGAAAAAGTGTAGCCTACTTCTAAAGAATGAATGAAAAAAATTAAATGAAATTTTAGGCTTGTCATTTCATTAGTTCTGCCTGGATACTTCATAAAATAATACTGCACCAAGATCCACTTTTCATTGTCACAAAGTTTTCATGTAATAAAACTCCACAACTGCAGAAGCAAACATATGGATATCAACTAAAATATCTTAATTTGTGATATTTACTACTGACCTATTTTAACTTCATAACCCAGGTTATCCAGTTTTGATTTTTTTTTTTCCCCATATAAAGATCTTCAGACAGTGATAGAGGCATGTGTTGCAACAAACATAGGAACCTTCTTCAAATGGAATCACAGAACTCTGCTACAGCCACTGAAGCAGTTCAGTCTCATTATTTTAATCACTATGCAGCATTTACAGTTGTCAGGAAAAGGGTTGCTTCCATTGGCTCCATCTGGCAAACTGTTTGTCAGTTTAATGGACATGCATTCCAAGTCTTCTTATGCCTGTGGCCATGTTTGAATTCATCTGCCTCAGTGGAATACCTAACAAGAGCAATTTTTAAAAATTCATAGCTTAATGAACTATCAAGCTTGGTCTTCAGGGTTAATAGCTATTTACCTAATTAAAATGCTTAGAAAACTTTTTTTTCAGGTTTTCTATGGTTATTAACTTTTTGCTTTGGGTTTGTTTTTTTTTCCCCTCCTTTTTTCCCCTCCATTAGTTATTTTTCTATCATCAAGAACGATTCTTGTTTTACAATAACGACAGGAGCATATCCTCTCAAGACATATAAAATGGGTGTAGCCCTAGCACGGGGATCTCTCATGTAGAGTTACAGCAAAGGTACACCCCATGAGCTCAGTGGTACCGCCCTCCCTTTTGCAAAACTGCATCATCTTTCAGAACTTGGTTAAAAATATAACAGAATTCAAGACATATCCATTTGGCTTTATGTTTTTCTAGATTTAGAAGCCCAAGGGGAGGGGGATTTGTGATTAAAATATTTTTACCACCCCAAACAAGAAGTCTGGCACTTGTTCCAATAAAGTTGTGTTATCCATGTACAGTCTAGTAAATTACGCATACTTCATACAAGTGCATGCCTAATAATTTTGCGCGATTCATAGATCATGAGAAGAGCATGGAGAAAAGCCTAGCCTCAATATACACCGATTTAAAGGACAGAAAACAGTGTTTTAAAAAGAAAGAAGAAAATAAAAGCAAAGAACAGAAAAAAAAGACAAAAAAAGAAAGTAAAAGACACTGTTGTAATGACCTATTTTCATAGAGCATGCCATTTGCAAGAAAAGTGATACTGAACAGTAATTATTTTTATAATATCTACGCCTCAATGGTAGGTTGCTGATCTATGCAACTGTGAACAAGACTGCATTCTTGAATCACATCCCAGTTTCCAGATACAAGTAAATCAGATATCTTACAAACATTGAAGTCTCATATTTCTGTTTTACACATATACATGCCCACATACCAATTCTAGCTTCAGTAAATCATTTGCAAATGAATTTTAGGGTGAAAATGGAGCTTTATAAAACAAACATTGAATTTTAATTGAAATGACATATCAGTGTATTTTTATTGATCCCATTTGCCATTGCTTTTTTTTTTAACAAATTTTCTCTGTGCATTAGCATACCTAAGATTAATAAAATTAATATTTTTTTGAAAATTGCACTATCCCTGTAATTACCTTAGATAAAAATTGCACACATTTCATTGCATTCATTAAGCCTGTAGCCATATGTGGCTCAGAGGATTAGTAATTAGGCAGTTAATGGGTAGTTTACTGTACTTTTCCAGTCTGCCTTCCAAATGTTTTGCCATCCCCTCATAGCTTCTTAAAGTAGTTGTAGCCTTTGCATGCTGACACATTCCTTCTTCTCTGGCTGACGGAATCACCTGCGTGGGGTTTCAGAAAACCCACAATCTTATAAATCACCACTGAATTGCACAGAAATTAGTTTACTTTGTTTAAAAGCTTTCTTTCTAATCAAATGTTGCTGCATGGAGCAATGAAAACTGTGACCCTGTAAATCATAATGTGGCTATTAGCAATTAATGAAGTACAAGAACACTTTTATTCCCTACAGTATTAACATAAAAGGGCATGTGGATTAAGTAAATATTCAGTCTAGACTGCTAGCAGATAGCCCACAAGCTCTTGAGTTTACCAGCAGTTTTGAGAAAAGGATGTCACATACTTGTAGGAAGCCAGAAGCAGGCAAGAAAGCAAATCATAAATTCCACTTGTGCTCTTCCCTCAAACCAGGGAGCCATATCTGCCTGAGCTTTCAGTTTTCATTGCTCAGTGCTGTGCGCACGCTAGTTATGCTGGACAGCCAATGCTACAAACATGGCAGCAATGTCCCTGCTTCTATTGCCTCAGAAGTGACAGCAGTTCCATGGAGGCTTTTTGTTGTTACTTAACAGCACCATCTCTCTTGCTGTGGTCTGCAGCATCACCTACAGAGCTAGTAATAAGGGATATTTTAAACTTTTACTGTCCTAACCAGGAGAAACCTACTTTGCATTTCTTTGAAACACAACTCCAAAAACTATAACTCAATCCTGTTTCAAATTTGCCTATATACCATTCAAGTCTTTTCGCAGGGAAAATACTAAAATTGCATATTACTCCAGAAGATAATATGACATGATGAGATTCAGGTAGATGGCCGGTTTCTACTTCACACTCTGATGACCAAATCCAGATTTTTTCTACTCAGTTCAAAGCTTCTTTTGAAGACAATTAGAACTGGAATTTATTGAAAAGCACACAGAAAGTAAAAATCTCACCAAAGCATAGTAAAACATAAGACAAATACTGGTTTAGTTATGGGAAATCTACCCTTGCATCCAGCAAGTTTGATATGTTTGCTGGCCCAACAAACGAACAAACAAGCAAGCAAGCAAGCATGTCAGGATAAAATAAAAAAAACCAAACATGTCAGAACAGAGTAAAAATAGTCTGTCTATTGTACGCTAATCCAGAAAGCAAAACAGAGCTTGGAGTTTTTAAAGTCTCTGCTTAAATTTAAATGAAATATCTTATACACAAGTCTGTAAAAATCCATATGTCAAAGTCATTGTATGTGGCTGTAAAAAGTCCATTAGATATATCAGATTAAATTGTTTGTAGGTGTGGGTAATCCAGTGTATGTGGAACATGGAAGTCATTTATAACGGATGACCTGTTAAAGTGCTGAAACATTTGCTCGTCTCAGAGTGAGCTTCAGTTTGTTGCTTTTTCAGCCATTCTGAGGGTCTGCTCCTTAAATACAATGCCAATGAACTCATGAACCAAGAAGCTAGCTGCTACAGAACTGAATACTGATGAAGTTAGAAGAGGCCTTTTACTTCTTAAAAGCATTAGGCTTTGAAGCATTGAGCTGAACCCAGGCTGGAGCTGAAGCAATCAATGGCCACCAGAACATGACAACTGTTCCAGTGTGGTCTTGGTCCCTCTGACACATCCTGCCCAGCCGGCAGAACAAAGTTACCTACAGAACAAAGCCAGCACCAATAAAACAGACATATTCCTGTCTTCAGCTGCATCTTCAGCAAATAAGCTCCACATTGACTTACTTTGTCAGTCCTATAGTTTATCCTACTAGCTTGAAAACAAATGACATGAAACAATGCGAGAAGTGTCCTCATTGTTTGTGTGTTGGATTTGTACAATCAAGAAGAGTAGGAGACTGGGTCAGACAGGCCTCCAGCCTCATTCCACTACTTCCAGGTGTGGATACACAAGAGAAAGGGAGGAGAACAGGATGGGAACAGGGCAGGTCTTTTTGCTCACAAGTGATTTTAGATATCCCACCTCATCAGGTATTTTCTCTCTACATTTCCTCTGAGAATGATTAGATGCATAATACATTCTAAGTGATTGCAAATATCCTGCAGAATCATACTCTTTTGATCTCTGGTTAGCTATCAGTTAGGTATGCTCTGCTTACAGTGCTGACAGATCAATAAAGGATGCAAAGAGCCAAGCTTTTTGAAAGGTGTAAGGTTTTGCTTTTGTTTTGGCAGTTGGGATCCAAAACAGCTAAAGCTATTGAAGCTTCAGAATTTCATCAAATATAGATTGTCAGCTTTGGTACACAGAAGGTTAATACTGTACTTCTTAGCCCTGGAGTGATGTATGAAAATATACAATCAGTGACTTCAGGAAACCCATCTAAGCCCTGCATGTACATTTTTCACTTCACCAACTACTCTGGTGGTAGCCAGTAGATCTAATTTCAGCAAGTTTGTGTTCCTGACAGCAGTCACATCAAATTACAGAATCTTCCAGACTTAGCTGGCACCTTCATCTCAGCCTTTCTATCAAATAATATGCCTGTTGCCTTCATCATGCAATCCTTAATTATCTGAAAATCAGCAGACTGCTGCTGGTGCCAGCAAAGGAAATGAGGAAAGAATAGTGTTCTTTCCAATGCACATGGCTGGACACCCTTCAGAGACATCTGATTTGATTGCCAGTAACAATATTCCATTGATGTTCTTTTTTATATCTATGGCTTAAGGCCGTTTTCCTGAAGAATTAGCTTATGCATGCACATATTAAAACTTGCATGATTTTTTTTCGTGGTGACAGAGATGCTGCGAATTTTAGTTCTGATTTTCCAACAGATGCTGCTTGGTGGATAAGTATGACGTGTCCCTAGGGCCACTACATTGTGCTGAAAAAAAGATTAAGAGGATGGGTGAAGATTGTTTACCGCAGAAGAATGCCGTGCATAAATCTCATGGGAGAATCACAAAATATCTTATCCTAGTCCCAGACAAAGGTGTTCTAATTTCTTGGAATCAGATACAAACCCCAAAGGGGATCAAGGTCAACACAGTAAACTAGGCAATCCATCAACAACCTAATTACATTCTATTGACCCAGAAGGAATTCCAGAAGCAACACAGATACCTCTGGATGCTGGAACAGTGTCTATAAATTTCTGGCCTCTGGGTCTTGTCATTACCTGACATCTCCACTGCTAAAACCACTCCTTAGGAATCTTCTTCTCATTTCTGTAACCTGATTATTTAGACTGGATGCCAGTACCTAACAAACTGCTCCAGGCTAAATTCTAGCAGGCTGCATCATATAAGGGATTTTGTTCCTTGTAGTATCCTGCCTCTCATTAACAATGTAAAATATTTTAAAATAGGTTTCTTTGGAAATCATACTCTGATATTTGCCTACACGTTGTCATGCATTTCAGGGAACCTGGCCAGAGGGAAAGTCTGAGGACTTTTGTCTACCTTAGTTATGAAAGAACCAAACCTCACTAACTTAACAAATAAGAAAGGATAATAAAGAAAAAAATAAAAGGGAAAAAGAAAACTATGCATAGGCAAATTGACCAGTCTATATCAGACACATAATAGACCTCCCTCTTTTCTTTTTTTAACTGGTATGTTAACAATTCAGGTTATTTTCTCTTTGGGACAGGGACCTGATCTGTGTGCCAATTTGTCCGCAGGGAACTACCCCACTTTTGTGTACACTATCAATTGCAAAAAAGTAATCAAACTCATGCACGAGGAACATGCCTTACAAATGTTTCTTGGTGGTGCCTCAGCAGAACTGCTCTTTTCAAGGAGGTCCACCGGTACCTTGAGGACAGCTGAAAAAGGAAAGAAGAAAACTGTGCTGGAAAGATAAAAAGAAATGGAGTATAAGGATTGTCTTTTTCTCACAGTCTGATGACTTTTCAGGGTGAGGGAAGTAGACAGTGCTATTGGCAAGAAATGAATATTAAAATATAAGATAAAAGGTATGCTAGGTCAAGTCCCAGGTCTGTGAAGCACTGCGAGTGTGAACTGTAAAAAGCATTCAATTGCTACAACTGTATTGAACTGTACACTATGCATTTCTTTTTGTTTATTGCCTCATGCCACAAATATTCCCTAATTCCAAATCTCAGCCACATGCAGGAAAATATATTTGTGCTGCAATCTAAATGGACTAATAAAAACAACATTCAACCATTTGGAACTGAAATATTCATGAGATACTCAGGGAACAATGAAATGGAATTGCTTCAGCTATCCTAAAGGAGCAAGAGTCAAGAAAACACAGGAGTAACTAGAAACTGTTCTACTGTGCCTTCAAACTTTGTTCTTTATTTTTCTTTTGCCTTTTGCTCCTCTTACTTCAAATCAAGCAGCTTCATTGCCATTTAGTAGATACTACACCTGGCTACCCAGGTGGCTCACATCCATTTATTTAAATTTTAGCCTGTGGAGTTAAACCACTCTGAAGGCAAAATAGGAAACTACTCTGCCTACTTGAGTGAACTTCCTTTGCCACAGTGTAGTCATATGGCCAGGTGACACATTTATATGAGTGTGTGCATCTTCACATAAGTCCAAATAAATATTGACATGAATTTCATAAGTTCCCTAAAATCTAATGCTTAGGGTTAATCTCAGGGAAAACTGCATATCCCTTGCTTTTTATAATTAAAAGGTATTTGTTGAGAACTAGCTCTAGGTTCAAGCTTCTTGAGACACTTGTGTTAACTGACCATTTCCTACTTTAACAAAACATTAAATCCAAATAGGAAAACCAGTTTCCTAATTAAAATTGCAAACAGTATAACTAAAGTATCTTACATCATTATTCAGAAATCCGGGTCAGTGCTATTCTTGCCAGAAATTAAATGGTTCTAGAAATAATGCACACTGGGGGCAGTTATCTTAAACTACTGCAGCTCTATCCCTCGGACCCGTATGACATCTGCAGCTAAAGAGGACGTTATCTATGCCTCTTCAGTATCTGTCAGTCTGGGTGAGCAGGAGGTAATTTCACACAATGCTGCAACTGTTTATTGTTCTTCATTCTTAGCATCTAGCTAGCTAGCTGTAATGGTAAATATAACTGTCACCTCTCCTTTTTAATGGATGTCCTTTTTCACAAGGGAAGATGGAGCACACTGGCAACAGGACAGGAGAGGTCTCTGTGTCTCCATTTCCCAGATGTATTCAGTTAACATGTACTTTTTCTCTCAACATTATACGTAGGAAGGCAACTAAAACCTAAATACAAAATAAAGCAGATAACCAGACTGCTAACTCTGTGATACATGGAAATAAGAGAAATTTTACAGAACGCAGACAAACTTTTCAAGGAGCCTTTGATCTACTCTGACCATTTTAGATGATGTTCCAGCTGCCAGGACTACCCTTAATGCCTACACTACAACTTTCCCTCCTCCAGAACCTTGTGGTGCACCAGCCAGTGCTGCCTACCCAGAACTACTTTACACATCATGTTAGGACAAAGGCTGCTCTGGCTGCAGCCAGCCTACTCTCCTCCAGCTCCTTCTTGCTCCCCAAAGCTGCTCAGTGTGTCAGTAGCCTTCTGCACCACCTCGATACAGAGCCAGTCCTCTGAAACCCTAGTTAGGGCTTCTACATCAACACCTAAACAATGTTTAAAGTCAGGTAATATTAACATCATTCAAAAACACATCTCTAAATCCAAGATCTGCTTCAAATTGTTTAAATTCTTGCCCACTAAAACACATTTCAATACGAAGAAAAAATAGATTTGGTGTGAATTATTGTATACTCAACTGTTCTTTTGATGAATACAAGAAAAGAAATAGGCCGGGGGGGCAGCGGAACTTTTTAAGTTTTTGCTCTAGAAAACTAATTTTTCCTATTGACTTGTTAATTGACAAGTTTGGACATGTTGATGACCATTTTTTGCCAATGGAAAATGTCTCTTGACAATTTCTTACAGTTTTCAAACGTTAAATAATCCTCACATAATATGTACTGTTCAGAGAAGTCACATGGATGCAGGATACAAATATTAATAGAGGATTTGGAAACTGAAGAACTAAACAGCACTTACTTACCTGGATTTATGTGCTACTTACTTTTGTATCAAGCTGGCACATGCTTACAGAAGTACAGTTAAACCAGGATCTTGGTGGTTTTGCACCCAAGAAGCCTCAGTAAGTTCATATGGTTTGATCGAAATAACTTGCCCCCTAAGCCCTCTATTTGCACAGCCTTAATTATGTGCTCTTAAACATCTTTAGGTGCCATCCAAATTTCCAGATTATAAGCTTTAAGGCAGCTTTTGGCTCATACTTGGTTCCACCCTGGCTCTTTTGCTAAATTTATACTGTGTATTTTCTAAAGTGTTTAGGAATCACTCTGGGATTTCAGAAGTGTTTGAAAGACCTCAGAACGCACAGCCTCTCCATTGCATGTTGTCTCCAAAGTTAAGCCATACAAAATTGTTCTTCCCAGTTTCACAAATATTTGAGGAATATTATGAGAAAAAAAAATGATCATTTGTTTACCTTTTAGTCAAAAAAACCTTTGCATACCATTAGTGTCTCCACTGACATAAGCAGTAACAAGAGTTTGGTTCTGTTTTTTACAAAAACATTTGCCAGAAAATAGAAAGTTTAAAAATAAAGAAGACTTTGAGTTATCATCCGGTAAATAAATAAACAAAGAGCAACCCAAGCAAGTTTATGTTTCTGTTTTCTGAAGGTATCCTGGATAACAGAAAATGAATATATTGTTTCATCTTTTAAATCAACAATTAGTTTTGTCTATTGAAATTATTAACCTACAGTCCCTGTTTGATTCCAAGTGTGTTTCAGCCTTGCAAGTTTAAAACATCTGTTTTGTTCTTGGGTGGTTGTTTAGTTTAGTTTAGTTTTAATTATATATCCTGGTTCCTTGCCTATTAACAAAAAGTCTGGATCTGGCTCAGTTAAGCCTGCTCAACTTTGTCATTACTATTAACAAAAACAAGTATTTATATTAGAATTTTTATTTAAAGAATTTCATAACCAAAACAAGTCATATCAGCTTTAAAAAAACCTTATAATTTATGTGAACTATGCAGAAACTGATCATTCAGAATTTTTTTATAAAAATATTGTGAGAAGGTACAGATAAATGAGAGAAAATAAAAACCAAAGTATAGCACTTTAAACAACTTTGATAATAATGTTTTATCACCCTCTGTTCTGAAATTTCATTTTTTAGTTCATTATTTTGGTTGGAGAGCTGCTCAAACCACTGGATATCAAAAAGATCTCAACTGATTCCATGTCTTGTAAGCCAGATATGTTCAATGAATAAGCCTCCTAACATGAAGAAATTAATGACAAATTAATTTCTGGCTCTCCCCTTTGCAGAGCACTGCTGCTCAGAAGTTGCTAGCAACAGTGGTTATTTCAAGCTTTTATCTACTGAGTTACTGGAGCTTTAGATTTGAATCTCTACTATAGATGATACCTTTGTCTTTTAAGGTATCTTTCGCTATTTTCCTGAAAAGAGAAAGTCAGTTCTTCACAGCACATCTGGAATAGTAAGATACCTGTGTTGCATGGAAGACGATGTTCTTTCTCTGCCTCGTATCGGTAAATCAACTCAATTAAACCATGATTAATGTTTGGCTCAGTGTCACATAAATTTATCTAACAGCTGATACTACATAAATCAAGATGGCTGGGTGCCAACTCTCTTAAAACACTGCACTCGGTACATACCACGCATCCCATTCCAAACACAGGTTTGCTTCCTCTCACTGCAGAAAATTGCTAACGTGTAGAATGAAGACCTAGAAATGCCCATCCTGTCTCTTCTGTTTGCTGTCAAACATGGCTAAAAATGCAACCAGAAATATGGTTGCAGTACAAATTACAAGTTACAGGAAAACACTTTAGATTTTACACTCTATTTGCTACTCCTTTTACTTGCATGATAACATAAAGAACACTAAACAAACTGGAATATCGATAAAGCTGTCGTGTTCTTTCAAAATAAGAATTCTAGATACATCTCAGAAACTTTCATTAAAATTTCCTTAAGTTTGAGTCATTCAGATCTATTGTTTGACTGAAGTCATTTCTATATGCGATCAAGTCACGTCTCTATAAACAGGCAAGGAATGGCTAATGCTGTCGTGACCTCCACAGCAGTTTACTTTCAAAAAAGTAATAAACTGACTTCTGAGTATTTGGCAATGCCTACTAGGAAGGATGCAATCGTGTAAACTGGCTCTTCTAAATAATTTGTATCTGAGTCCCAGACATGCAGGGGGAGACAGTATGCTAAGAATGCAGAAAGATATAGTAAAATACAGTACACAACAACTTACGTGTTAAGAGTTCAGTTGCACCCTTGATAATACTAAGTTAAGTAAGCCTTTTTAACATGTGAAGAATGGACAAGGTATATACAACATTTAAAAGGAAAGCTTTCATCTTCTGATCACAACAAACTGGCAGTACCATCTCACAGATTTAACTAACAATGGTTGCAGTAATATGACCAGAAGTGCACTGATCTAGAAAAAGCATTTCTAGAATTATGAAGTTGTTAAAAAGCAAGTGCAAATAACAACCAAGAAATACAAAGGTAGTTTATGATGTAAAAAAAATTGACTGACTGACAGGGAGTAGCTAGTATCACTTTTGATGTATTTATTCAATATTGATTATACAGTTTAAAGATACTCACTGTGGTCAATAGCTCCATACTATGCTCTGTGGAAATAATTCTATACTGTATAAAGCACAGTACTTGATGTAATGTGTAGTATTCAGTATTTATGGTAAAACCATTCTGTGTCATGACAGAGTCATTTAGCATTGGGCAAGATCCAGTTACAGACAAATGCAAACTGTAATTTAGAATGATGAGTCAAGCTTACACTTGCACAACGGCAGATTATCCATAAATTGACTAGACTTCTCAATTATTTCAGATGACTTTTCTCAAAATGTCTGAGAATGTTTACCACTGTCCACGTTTAAGTTTGAATTAGATATGCATTAGGTAATTAGACATTTGAAATAGCTGTTAGAATTGTTAGCTGGCTTCCTCTTCTTAAAAGGCCAAAGTAGCTGACAATGGCTAATAACTAAATATTTCATGTGAAAAAGGATATGGAGACATAATTACTGCTGCAACCTCATCAGACCAGCCAAGTCTAATTAAGTGTCAAGCTAGAGTTACAAAAGGGTTATGAGATTTCCCTTAAAAACGACAACTCAGCTACGGTGACACATAGACAATAAAACTACCTCAGGAGCAAGAGGAACATGACTTTTATGTAGGTCTGTGAGTAATGTTATGAAAAAGACCCTGTTCTTTCACATTATTCAAAATATATTATTGAAATTAAAGTACAATTGAAATATTCAACCTGTAGCCAAGAAAGAAAACTTTGTGGAATATTTCCTCCTTCGTTAACATGTCCTTAAAGCAGTTAATAACCCTTTTAATTGTTTTTCCCTACAAATCAAACATGGGAGGCTCTCATAAGCCTTACCTCTTTCCATCTGTAATTATTTACATCTCTAATTACTAGTATATCCTGAGTATCTTAATTATTATGATCATTAAAATATGAATCTTCTGTATTCTGTTTGTAGGCATAAACAAACCATACAGGTAAATGAAAAAGAGTAGTATGTTAGATATTCAGAAATAAAGATGGGCAGGAAATAATATTATTGGCCCATTAGCTTTCTAGATTTCAAACACCTTTCCACATTGCACATTGCACTGAGACAGAGCTTTCAAGTTTTTGTAAAAGTCTTGCCAGAGTAAAAACCCTGGTTTTTATCCAGCCTTAGCGTGTACTATGTAAAGAGACTGCGCATATCTCAGAGATGATGTCAGACTCTCAGATATCAGCATGTATTAAAGCAAGTCTGATTCTTAAGAATAAAAGATGTAAAGATGACACAAACACATTTTCTATTCTGTTTATCATCCTGCACATATACACCAACATTCTTCATAATTTCTTTTTTTAATGCATCAATGACTTTTCCTCATTTGAGAAACATGTCTCAAAAATAAAACGCAATCAGTGCAGCATTATCACATCCCATTATTTCTAGAAGTGGCTGCCCATCTTAAGTTAGAACAAGGATTCTTCTTTTACTTCTTCCACAGAGCTCTGTCATTTTCGATATATTTGTGCTGAATAATGTTGATCTTTTTTTGATTTAAAAATGTAATGGTGTTTCAACTCAATTCCTGCCACAGTACTTACCATGTACAGCAACAGAGCTATGCTAATGCTTGCTGTGGTAACAATGCAGAATTTGCTCAGATTTTACTATTAGGAGACACTAAACTCTTCAAGTGTGGCATACTAATCATGTTCTAATTCTTCATCCATCTCTTCTGAACTTTCCTCCATTCCTCCCCCTAAACCTGCTGACAATCCCATGCCACTGAATGTTATTACAGTTCCTAGAACTGTTCAGGATATATTTTATCTTGCCCAGGAAGTCCTCTAAATAATATGAATAAGTACACAGAATATCTTAAACTGATTGGCAGCCAGTCACATTTTCCTCAGCCAAGACAGCTATTTAGTATTTTAATATCTTATCTTAAAAATGCAAGAAAGAATGCAGAAGTTTAACACTGCCTATAACCCAATCGCAGTTCTGATTTTCCTTCCCAGTCAAGCAGTGGTGTCTGTGCTATGTGCTAATCAAATACCATTCAGCCAAGGGGATGAAATCCCAGATTTACTTAAAGAAATTACAAATAAACCTTCTGTTTGTTTCAGTAAGATTTTTAAAATTCTTTTTGTCGTTTTGGATTAGTTTTCTGATATTTTGCTTTGTCATGCCATCAGTTTGAATGGAAAGACAGGAGAGAATCACTGGCATAATACAGCCCACTCCTACTGATGATTTGACTGAAGGTATTCAGATTTTCACTTTCACATAATAACAACTTTGCTGCCCTGATAGAATACACTTTACCTTCAAAAGCAGATAGTCTGGTAAGCTTTTTTTTTTTTCCCTTTTAAAAAAACATGAAAATCATTTTGTTTGACTTTTTATTATTACAGCTGCATTCAAAATACAGTCAGTGCTACACAATATTGAAAACAATCCTTCATCTCATAGTCTGAACTGAGGAATCAATGTATGCATCCTACAGTATCCTGATTATCTGCTGAGATAAGATAAGGGCATGCATCACCTCATCCTCTCCACTCTTACTGAAAACAGCATTAGCATGCTTGAGCTGGACTGCTAACCAGGGCAGTCAGAGCCCTGAGCCAAATGACACCCCATAATCTAGTTAATCACCAAAGAGAGAGACTGAGTGAAGGATTTAAAAACAGAGGAGTGCAAGGGGAGGTATTATGCAGTGTTCATGCATGTACCTTGAACACATTTATTTGCTTTCCTAAAACTTTTATATTTCCAAAAAGGGAGTGTCATTTGATTCTGAGAATCCTTCAGGAGAGGGTGGGCAATTTCTGAGTTGATGGGGGCTGTAAGGTACACTACATGTCAGAAAGAGACATCTTAGTTACCTCTGAAATTAAACAATATCTATTAAAAGCCAAAGAAAACTTAGAGCTAAGCGTGAGATGTGTGAATGACAAGATCCTGTTTACATGCTGTATTATGGCTTCTCTTTTTCTGCATGCAAGTTTCATTTTACTGTTGATGCCATTTGTTTAATTTTGGAGTGTCACTCACAGAAGTAGATTAAATTCTGGGAGCTCTGAATAATAGTTTACACTGACATATATGAAAAGAGAACTTGTCTGTAAAATCACAATACTGCAGCAAAAAAATTACTGTCTAAATGACTTTTCAGGCTTTTATTTCAATGGAACTTTGTCCATTCAGGCAAACCTACATTGCTGGCTACAGTAATACAGGTAGCATGGTGAAATAGAAATAAATCAGAAAGAAGATAAGCTATTGAAGTGACACTCATATTGCAAAGGCATTGCCCTTGAGGGTGAAAAGTAAGTTTTGAGAATTTTCCAGTCATTTTAAAAACTCCAGTCATTTAAAAAAATAAAAGATTCTAGATAATTATCTCTCTCAGATATCATAAAAACCAAACTATAAATTTCCTGTAATGTTTATCATAATAAAATGTTTTCAGAACCTCACAGGCAACATATAAAATTCACTTACAAAAGGTGCTTCTAAGAGGTTGACACCTGAAAAAAAAAGATGACAACTAATGTTTCCCATTGTCTCTGTATATACGACTGTCCTAGTTTCGGCTGGGATAGAGTTAATATTCTTTCTACTAGCTGGTATAGTGTTATGTTTTGGGTTCAGTATGAGAAGAATGTTGATAACACACTGATGGTTTCAAGTTGTTGCAGAATAGTGTTTAGACTAAGGCAAAGATTTTTCAGCTTCTCACGCCCAGCCAGCAAGAAGGCTGGAGGGGCAAAAGAATCTGGGAGGGGACACAGCCAGGGCAGCTGACCCAAACTGGCCAAAGGGGTATTCCATACCATGTGACGTCACGCCCAGTATATGAACTGGGGGGAGTGGGGCTGGGGGGGATTGCCGCTCGGGAACTAACTGGGTATCGGTCGCCAAGTGGTGAGGAATTGCATTGTGCATCACTTGTTTTGTATATTCCAATCCTTTTTAATGTTGTTGTCATTTTATTATTATTGTTTTTATCATTATTAGTTTCTTCCTTTCTGTTCTGTTGAGCTGTTCTTATCTCAACCCACAAGTTTTGCTTGTTTTTCCCCAATTCTCTCCCCCATCCCACTGGGGGGGAGGGGAGTGAGTGAGCAGCTGCGTGGTGCTTAGTTACCAGCTGGGGTTAAACACTGACAACAACAAATTGACTACTTAAACTATCTTGCAGTAAAAGCCTTGCTGGAGTGAAATTTTAATATTGTCAAATCTTTATAATTGTTCCTTATTTTTGGTGTAACACTCAGCATCCTTGCTGTCACATACTGTTGCTGTTATGAAAAATAAAATCCAAACCCATGAAGAATATTTTTCACATTATAGAAGTAACTATAAAAAAAACCCCAAACACCCAATCTCCAGTTTTAAATTCATATTTTGTTTTCTAAGTAACAAAATACAAAACTCTGGACACTTACTGTAAAATAATCTAAGAAAGCTGAACGGTATAAATCCCCAAATAAAAATGAATTTTGAATAATGTATTCATCCACGTCATGCACAAGTAAAAATCTCTAGAGTAAAAATCTCACAAGAAAATCAACAAAACAATTTGGAAAGTTGGGGAAAATACATCAAACCTTGAATATAAAAATATAACTGTGTTGTTGCAGTGAGCAAAAGTCATCCTATATAAATGCTATTTTGAGCAATACATATTGGAATTTATTTAAATACTAACATGCTACTAGTCTCCCAGAGTCAAAATAAGCATTCTGTAATACTTTGTAAGCAGCGTGAGTACGTTAAGTATCTGAATTAACTAAACCGCACCCAGAAGGTGGCCCTTAAAAATAATTTTGTTAAAGCATGAATAGGAAGACTACAATATAAAACAGAGAAAAAATACATTGCATGTCAACATTTTGTGTTACATGGTCAGCAGATACTCATTGCATCTGTAAACATTGATAGACAGCATTTACTATGCTACGGGAAGCAGGTAGCCTTGAAGAGACCTTCTTCCTCTTATGTGCCACACCGGTTTTCCATCCACATTTTTTTAACACCTAGGAATTACTACGGATTAAACTCCTTATTTCAAAATCCCATGAGACCTTTTCAGAAAAAACATCCTTTTTATAAATTTAAGCGCTTGTTATGGCTGTCAAACACTATCAGTCAAATTTAGCTCAGAAAGCACTAAACAGACTTGGGCTGCTCTTTATACAAATTTGGGTCATAAATTAAAAACCTGCCTTACCCTTATTATCTATTTACAGCAGACAAGGATCTCAAAACAAAAGAGATGAATAATTTGGGGGGTTAGCAGAGGTGATCATGTGTCATACTATAGATACTTTTTTTTTTAGACAATTCAACTATTATTCAGGAGCTCTGCAAAAGAATTAAAAGTTTTGCTGCACCAATATCATATATTAGATGAGAAAGTTTTCATCTTTCTTCATTATCAGTCACACTTGTAGAGAAATTTCTGCAAGGCCATAACTAATAAACAAAAATTTACTTCAATAAACTTACTTTTAAGGGTTCGGTGATATCCATCCCCATTAGTTTAGAGTGTCTCTTTCACAGAGAGGCTTGCTTCATTTTTATCTCCCCTGAAAACAGATGCAAGAGAAAGGCAATTGTTTGTGAGGAAGGGAATACCTACATCACTGATAAACTTATCTTTGTTACCAAAAAAAAAAAAAAATCAGATCAAAGTCTATGCTGCTAATAAAAACCAGGTTTGCTAAGTACATCTAGTACTTTAACAAACATTTGGGGTTTTTTTGAAATAGATAGGGGTTTGCCAATCTTAAGAAATTATGCCCAGATGCAAGAAAGTATATAAATCCAACAGACCCTGATTCAAAAAAATAGAACAAACAATGGAAAAAGATGAAGTCTCTGCTTCTCTGGTAATGTCTGGTGACTTCACAATTAAGTAAGGAATTTATACATCTGGGATATTTAGTATTGGAAAAATCAATGGAGTTTAAAATGAATTATTAAAATTTGCAACATTTATATTACTGTGAAGAAATTTAATTCAGCTTTTGCAAGCATTTCAGTATTTAGCCAAAACTACACCCTGAAACAGAGCAATACATTCTCTGCTGTCATTCACTGCCTCTCCAATTACCAAGCTTTAATCCACTTCTCAGAGGAGTAAGAAACATGAAAGACAGCTCTGTGAATGACTGATTAACATGGAAAAGATCATTTCATGAAGAATATATTATATTCCTAACAAGATCAAAAGTGTGCACTAAATTATTGTTATGATAATTACCTTTAGCAAAATTTGTCTTATTGTTAAAAAGCAATAATAAAGTAACTTAAGAGGCAGAATAATTACACTTAACTGCTGTAATTAATAAGTTAATTCTCAAGCAAAAATGATTCATATCATAGGAATTATGTAACTACTGCCATTTAAATTCTTACTGCAATACCTTAATATAATTTAAATCAAGCATTGTTAATATTTCTAAACCTTTACTTCAACGAGGTAAAAGAACAAATTCAGTTCAGGAAGAAGGCCATTTCATTTCTGTGTCACTGGACTGGATTGTCTGAATATCAAAACATGCATATGTAATCCAAATGAGGAGAAGGGAGGGAGAAGGGAGAAGAGAGCAGAGGTTAATATTTGTACACACAGCTTTTGTGACATCAGTTTGTTCCTTTTCCAGCAGGTGTCCTTCCAAAATCTTTCTTCACCATCAAAGATGTTTTGCCATCAAACATTAATTCTTATATTTCACTGCATGATGAAAACAAATTTTCACAGAGCGCGCTAATCCTCCGTTCTGCCCTTAAGGAATTTGTGCCAGAACTTGCAATTTGATATAATTTAAACAGTGAATTTCATTAATTTATTTAAGATCTATTTTTCTCTGATGACCGACATTGCTATTTCTGAATGAACTTCAGAAAGCCAAAAAATGTCAGAGTGATTTCAGTCATGTTTTTTAATAAATTGTTCATTAGAGTACTGTGAGTATAAACCAACTCCCGGACTACCTGCATTTTATGACCAACAGTCCTAGATAATTTCTAAGTGACACAACACAGCTCTCAGTGTTCTTATTACATAGCAAGTCATATAGGTCATCATTTTTCCAAAGATGATATACACAAACAGTTTTTACAATGTCATAGCATAATTTATAAAAGACCTACTGCAAATAAAAACCACTCAGCTTGTTGGCATCCCTGATACTTCATGATCTGAAGATTCACTGGCTTTGAAAATGGCTTCCTCAAAAGTTGAATACAGAAACACTTCTTTGTTAGTCCTTCAGAAAGAGGAATCCCACTTTTGCAGTGTGAGAAGCAGGACATTTTCTACTGTGTTTTTAATACTTATTATATTTCTTCCCAAATACTCTGCAGTAAACTTTCAACTGAATGGATGATTTTTTGAAAAGCTTCACTCTTTGGCAATAGTAAATCAATATTCTAAGAATACAATATTTCTTCAATATATGTGGCACTAATTAAATAATCAGAAATCATTCCACAGAAATAAATATAGGTATCATTCTACACCTGGAATTGCATACAACTTGTACCTCTAAGTTCCATTTAAGAACTTAAAAATTGCAAGTGGGGACTACCTCTCTTATCTCTACTTGCAATGATTTTGAAAATTGAAATAAAAGTTGCAGTCAAACATAACATAAGTGGAGATGGCTTTATTTTAATTAATTACTGTTGTGAGTTAACCTCAGTTAATGGGTTAACCTCTGTGAGGCTAAGCCCCCCAGAGCTGCTTGCTCACACCCCCATGGAATGGGGGAGACAATAGGAAGAGTATTTAAAACACAAGATTCTTTCACTGCTTCCCATCAGCAGGCAGATGTTTAGCCATTTCCAGGAAAGCATCACATATAACAGTTACTTCGGAAGACAAATGCCATAGCCCCAAATGTCCCCCCCGCTTCCTCCTCCTTTCCACTAGCTGTTATTGCTGAATAACAATAATTGTCTGGAATATCCCTTTGCCCAGTTGGGGTCAGCTGTCCCGGCTGTGCCCCCTCCCAACTCCTTGTGCCCCCCCAGCCACTGGCTGGTGGGGTGGGGTGAGGAGCAGAAAAGCCCTTGGCTCTGGGTGAGCACTGCTCAGCAATAGCTACAACATTGGTGTGCTATCAACACTGTTTTGGTCACAAATCCAACACATAGCACCATACCAGTCACTATGAAGAAAATCAACTCTATCCCAGCCAAAACCAGCATAATTGTGTGTAATTAATTGTGCATAAATCTGACTGCATATGTAAAGGAAAGACCAATCGAAATAAAATCATATTCTCAAATTCATTTTCTATGTATTCCCTACATGATGCTAAGGACAAGCTGAAAATTTTAAAGCTAGTAAGATGCTAGTATGATAACTGTGTACTATAGTATATGTATATGATAAGGCATACCAATTAGTTTGATGATAGTCTAAGCATCTAAGAGGCAAAAGTAACATGACTATTGACTGTTGCGTTACTTTGCAGGGAAAGCAAAGCCAGGCGTCAAATGAACTCAAACATCTTTCAGAGGAAAGTAGAGATGGGCAATTTTTAGAATGCATTTTAAAGAGTTTGATATCTATTTCTTGACAAGCAAGATGGTGTTATCATTTGTGTTTTCATCAACATTGCCATACAACACTGCAAGACTTTAACAGCATCCTCTGCGTGCATCCCTCACAGGAGCTTTAGGACCAGACATACTGCCCGAGTATTCCCAGCAGGGAGGGTCTCTTCGAGCTGGTTGTCAGGACAGGCCCAAAGAGAGAGACAAAACCTTAGGATTCAAGGGCTGTAGCAGCCCGTAGCTCAGAGGCTGAGCTGTGCTTGCTAACCACTTTTATTAGCTCTCTTGATAACACAAGGGCAACCAAAGACATAATATTTACAAAACATCACCTCCTTTGAAGGGATGCCCATGTAACCTTGACAAACATGAGCTGCTAGTGTATGATGACACTAATATACTGAAAAAAGTAGGAAATGAGAATGCACCCTTGAGATTCACACGAATGCAGCCGATAGCAGATGAGGCAGAGGTATAACTAGTAAACAGCAACCAAAGAAACACTTGAGTTGTGTGAAATAACCCTCAACAAGCAGGACAGTGATGGGTTTTTCCCACTCTTTCTAAATGCTAGCAAATGCCCTGGGAGAAATCTAGACTAAAGACCTCAGCTTTGGGTAGGTGTTGATAATCCATTCTTTTTCCCTTTTTGCAACACTGCTTCCGATTTTGTAGTAACCTGCCTAACATTATATTTTAATAAAATAAACAAGAATGATTTTCTTTTGCATAAATTTGTCTACTCAATTATATTGGTCTTGATTTGATTTGATGAGTTGTGAGCTTGGGAGTGGTAGGTCTATTTCCAGTGGCGTGCATATTTACCTTCAGTGCCACATACCCAAGAGACATTTAGGATTTTCATGAGCAGGCATAATGTTTTAGCGCCCACCTGATAGGGTCAATTTTATGATGTAATGCATAAAATCAGAGGGAAAAATAATGTCCTCTGTCAAATAAAAAAAACTGTGATTCTTTGTAGAAAGAGAAGACAGCTTATCACTTCTGATATATTTGGAAATTTTGTTGTGATTTCATTGTCTTTTTTAAAAATATTCACTCAAAGATGAGAAAAATTTAATTTAAGTAGGATACAATGACAGTGAGCAAAATGGGGCAATTGTTTCAAATTTTGTACTGAATTTCTCTGATATACCTCTAAAAAAGTATAATAGTTATTCATGGTCATTGTATGCCCTGAAGTTAGACATTGGCTAAATATAGGATTTTAAAATGTTCTTGTGAGTTAAAGCTAGAAGAGAGTACTCTGGTAATGAAAGAAAATATGTCATTATGGTTGGGGTTTTTTGGGGGGGGGGGGGGGGGGGGGGGGGGTTTTATTATAA
>NW_010973360.1:4462518-4502062 GCF_000737465.1 Haliaeetus leucocephalus
GATGTCGTTGTGAAAGAAAAAAAATTTTTCATTGGGGTTGGGGTTTTTGGGGGGGGGGGGGGGGTGGTGGTGGTGTTAAATTAGACTACCCGTGTAAATTCACCTAACTTACATCCAAAATCTGTTATGTCCCTTTCTTGCAAATATCTCTACAAACAAGTCCAATGATGCCTCTGTGATTTTTATACATGGAGGCAAGGCCACAAAAAACAACATCAGACTTCCTCAGATTTAAAACAAATGACTGTAATATACATGTGTTAAGACGCTGCTATTATTGTCCTGTAAATGGACAAATAACTAAAGAAAAATAAGCATTGTTAGTGTCCTTTGGACCTTTGATACCCATATATTACAGGATTGTGACTACACCTTAAGGGAGGGAAACTATCTGAAAAAAATAGATGTGAGTACAATCCATTATAGTAAAAACATTTCAAACAAGTACAATATAAAATAGTTTCTCAAATTGACATTACTAAGGTAGCAACACAGTACTACAAACTTCAGTCAATCACTTTTGCAGAAGACAACAGCATACTTAATGTATAAATCATACATATAAAGTCATGTTAGTTTTATTAATAGAGATGGAGTTATAGGAATTACGTGAAATATATTTTTCTCCATAAGTTTCAAAGATCTGTTTCTTTGAGCAGTGTTTCCTTCTACACAAAACAATTACACTAATCAATGCCTTTCATTGTTAATTTAGGCCATAATTATTTTAAGTGATAAGTTCAACTTTGCATATTTTCCTAACTACTTTTTTGCAGACCGTTATGAAAACCTGTGGCTCATTATGCTGTACAGACTGATTTGAAACCGAAGCAGCAATTAATTCTTTAATAACAAAAAAGGAGTATTAATTGCCTGCAAAAGTCTAAATTCTGCTAAATTATTATTTCCACCATAATTATCAGGGTATACAGGCCACTGCTTATTGTCAAAAGCAATTAGGAAAATCCCAAGACACCACAGAATCAAGGGATCATAATAAATCGTTCAGGTAATTTCTACAAGGCTGTGACCTACCCAAAAGCCTGCTAGAGTTAGTGAAGAGATATGAAGGGTCTCATACCTGAGCTTGAACTCGTATTTGAGAATGCAGGATAGCTCATACTCTAAAACTGAAACACTCTGTGTCCAGATTCTAAATTTAATTTTGGTATTCAAGAAGACATGGAAAAATGAAAGCAGTTTTCATGTTTCAAAAAATTCTTTCAGAAAAAAATAATAATATAATAACTGTTCTCTTACTTGAGAGAAACTGTTCTGTTTGAACAGTTTTCAGCACTCTACCACACAATTTAACACATGCAGCTTACTTAAATCTTATATAATCAAGGACTTTAGAATCTGCTTTTCGAATGAGCACACCACTCAGTTGGGTAAAGAACATATCAAACTATTTTATGAAACAGATCTAGGTAAACAAAGTAAAAAAAAAATAAAAATTCAAAACAATGGAAGCCTTAAAAACACTTCTCACTGTGGTATCATGGAGACATGTGCCCTGAAAGAAATTAGATAAAGTCTACACAAAAGTCAAAATTATATCAGTCACTGTTACGCTTACTATAAGGTCCCTTGTTAGTTTTACAACACTGAGTTTCCACTCCAGTCCTCCAAACTATCCAGCCAAGTATCCCTGCAGCTAACATGCGGATCCCATCTTTGCTTTCCCCCACTTCAGAGCAGCCCAGTTACCTGAACCCTGACCCTGCTGCTACAGACGTCACTGGTTAGCGTCCCATTTGGGATAATCAAAGACATCTTTTTCACTTCAAGGCATGCAAGTGAAACCATGTAGAATACCATTTTTAACGAACATGTGCCTCAAAATATAACAAGACTGACTTGAACAAAAACAGGGAATATTTCAACCCTTTGTGTTAGAAACCACTTCATTCATTTATGCTTCCTTTCTGAAAGGAAGCCACGAGCAATTATTCTTGTGAAAAGACTAGCACCTTTCCAAGCCTATTTGAACATACGCTAATGAAAAGGTGAATGACTAATGAGCAAAGGTTTTTGACGAAGGACTTCTGTCCATCATACAGAAGTCCATATACTGGGACCTAACATCACCTCTCCCTCTACAAAGCATACTCAATACTCTGTTGTCAAGTCACCTCTACAACTGGAAATAGGTGGTTTTCAGAAGAAATGTAAAAATACCTCTGAGCCAGAGGTACAGAATTTAATTCACAGAAAAGAGATTGCATTCTTTTCCTGAAACATTTTTTGCGTGTAAACAGTAACACAATATTTGTCTGCAGTCACTTAGGTATTCTAACCTTATTATCCTCATTATAACATGAGCACTTAGCCTAACGTGTTTCGTCTAAGACTATGTATGTACCGGTTTGCTAAAAACTTGCATTACTGGGAATCAGCCATACAGAGAAGAAAAAGACAGTATCATGCAGGTACATGGCAGAAGCCTGCATATCAAAGAAGAGTTCAAGATGTGGCTTCTGTTCCCCTGCCTCAGCTGGAAGGCCAATTTTCTCAATGTCCTGATGTTCCCCTCCCTAAGATTCATCATCAATCTTTGGTATTCTACAATCCATGTATGTTATTTCTATAACTGAATCCACCAGTTAAAGCTCTGACCCTCCAAGAACAAAACCACTACATACACACTAGCAAATGAGTACTTCATTCAATTTCTACTGACATGAGCAGACAAGGAGGTTTCAGGCTAATGTCTCAGCACTCCCTCTGGCTTCAAAATGAACATTCAAATTATCAGTGTTCAACCCAAAAAATCTAGCTACCGGATCTGGTGATCATACCTGAATCTATCACCAATAAGCAGCATTGCTTATATGATAATTTCTTTTATTTAAATATTGGGTTTTTTCCTCCTGAAAAATCTCTGAGAATCAGTAAATACTTTTGGAGATAAAATAAACCAGCTATTACATGAGAAATGAAGCAGGTTCTTATAAATATGATAAAAGTTTAAAAATCATAAAGGGTTCTCTACAGGTGCTAATTTTACTACTTGAATGAAATTAATAAGACTCTCCATAAAACAGCAGGAGATCCTTAGATTACATGAGTAATCAGCAAGAAAATTTATTGTGGATTCATGAAGCACAAAATGTTTGTGTAATGTATGCAAAAGTGGTACTTTATTCTCTGCAGTGAACAATTCTGAGTCCTTATAACAGAAAAATATTTAATAGTATGAAAACTCTTGAGGCATAGTTTTAAAAAGTTGTTCAACTGTGATTAATTCAACTCACGACAAACTAGTGATGAAAGAAGGACCACCTTATTTTAATATTCAGTGGGATCCATTATTAAAATAACTATTTAAGGTTAAACAATGGATATAGAGACAACTGAAAATCCAGCTTGATGTCTGGGGAAGTAAGATTTAGGAGACTGAGATTCACAAATTGGGTAGTACATTAATCTGGAAAGCTAAACTACTTTTCATTATCTGATATTCTGAAACAGCATAGAGACAAGTGATAAATTTAACATTCAAATACAAAAAAATATTAAGACACCTTCCATTGCATGTAATTGTAGCCATTCTTATTGGTTAAGGAGTGTTTTCTTTTAGGGTACTGTGCAATTAGAATGTGCTGCTTGCATGGCATATTTAGCTCAATAGCTATCAACGGACTTTTACCTCACACCATTTCTTGGCTGCTGTCTGCATAATGTATTTATTTACATGACTACTTATTACTGTAAACCTCATGTATGTTTTATGAACCATTTCAGATGAAGAAGTTCTAGCAGTAGTCCCAAAGAGGAAATTCTATCCCATTTGTGCTATTAAATGCTCAGCAAATCATGCCCTCTGAGAAACATCGTATAGCCCAGCTTTTACCTTTTTTCAAAATCTTTTATTACAACATACCATGGAATCATGAGTTTGTGTTCAATACTTTACACTTAATATTTATTGATTGCTGCAATTAATTGCTTTTGTTTTGTACTTTTGGGTTTAATTAAGTGGACTAAAAGTGTTGATACACTGCGGCTGTTCAACTGACTCACAGATGAAACTAAACAATACTTTACCATGACTAGTTATTAATGTTCTGTCAGTGAAACAAGCAAGGGGACTGTATGGGTCAGGGAATTAGTAATAATAACAGAATACAGAGCCTTAAATTTTTAGATTAACTGCTCAGCAGAGATTAACAGTAGCTAAAATGATTGTAATCTAAGGATGCTGACTTACATCACATATGTTATGTGAAATGAGATTACTGGTAAGAGTTTGGTTTCTGGCATTCACACCTTGAAAGCCATCACTAAGCGGCATCCTTTGCTAAGCACACTTACATAGTACAGTGCTTAAAGACATCATCTGTTTCTGCGCACGTCCTGAACAGAGGTGAGCAAATTCTGCCTAACTTTGGAACTGACTGAAAGCCACATGGCTGTGTCAGTACAGTGCTAAACCAAAGCAAAGACATCTTACAGACAGGCCACAAATATTAGCTGGAGCTTGTGAGCATGAAAATATGTTCACGTGGCTTTTGAGTTGAATCTGTGTCATATTCTGCAGGTCTATAATGTGGGCAACAGCAATATACGGTGCGGATATATCCATTGACGGTTCAGTAAAGAGTCGTTGTATCAAGTAACTTGGGGACTGATCTGCACCGTGACCTTTGTGACTGTTCACCCTATTTCAGGACTGTAACCCAGTAACATGAATAGACTCATTGCTGCAGATTATGCTGCACTTGTCAAGTAAAAAAAAGGAAGACCTCTCTTTCCAGAGCTTTGGCACTTCTCAAGAACATTATCAAAGCACATGCAAAAAAAGAGGGTACATTTGTTGAGGTAAATTGGTATATCTTCTTTGACAGCAGCATAAATTTGGAGAAGTGAGAAAACCTGGCCCAGAATACAATTTAAAATCCAGTTTCCCTGCTTAAAATACAAGTTGCGCATTAACAGATGTTATCAATTCTAATTTACTAATTTCCTATATCTATTCTATGCAGCTTCTTCTAGAGTCATCATTTGAACATCATCTGGACACATATTGTTTCTAATGTCTAATTGGTTAATTTATCCTAAACCATGGATGCTCACAAATTGTTCATCACTAACCAGAAGGCTTAAAGTGAAACTTCATTTGTCAGTATTGCAGGTAATACATGAAGTTGCTGCCAATCTTTTGGGGCATCAATATGCTAGCAGGCCATCCTTTCCCAGGCTTTCAATGTTTTCCCTTTCCTACATGCAAGGCAATTTGTCATTTATCAGCTTCCTTTCAACCTTCCAAGCCTCTCCCGTTATCAAAAGACAGCATTCAGCTACAAATGTTCTTAAGCCACCTAATTTTGAAAAAGCTGGCTGACTTGGCTCTCAAAGTATCACAATTTTCTCAGAACTTTAGAAATCTTCTTTTTTTACCCGGGATTAGTGTTTTCATGCCTTTTCTCTCCAAATACCTTATCATGCTGAATCTCCTTTTAAAATTACTGCAGCCTTTTATTCCCCTCCCTCCACACACACACACACCCCCTTAGTATGTAGATGCATATTTATACATAAGTAGGTTTACTGGGCCTTATCTGATGCAGCTTTCCTTGTAATGCTTTCAGCCATTTTCTCCCTGACTGGAGGCAAATCGGTCTCACTAATATTTCAGCGTACTATTTAAGGACACATACTAATCTTGTGTTCCGGGCAAATAAAATCAGATCACCTGCAGTAAAAAAGCACTATGTTCGCTTTATACAAAATCTTGTATTGGGTCTGGCTGAGATGGAGGTAATCTTCCCCACAGCAGCCATCAGTGCTGTGCTTTGTATTGGTAGCTAGAAAGGTGTTGATAACACACCAGCGTTTCGGCTGCTGCTGAGCAGTGCTCACACAGCATCAAGGCTGTCTCTCCAACATTCTCCGCCTCACCAGTAGGCTGGGGATGGGCAACATCTTGAGAGGGGACACAGCCAGGACAGCCAACCCCAACTGACCAAAGGAATATTCCATACCATATGACGCCTGCTCAGCAATAAAAGCTAAGAGAAAGGAATGGGGGGGGGGGGGTAGCATTCATTATTTACAACCTTTTTCTTCCAGAGCAACCGCTACACGTACTGAAGACCTGCTTCCCAGGAAGTGGCCAGACATCACCTGCTGATGGGAAGTACAGAATAAAATCTTTTGTTTTCCTTTGCTTTTGCTTTATTAAACTGCCTTTACCTTGATCCACGAGGGTTTTTTCATCTTATTTTCTCTCCTCCTATCCTGCTGAGAAGCAGAGTGATAAAGCGGCCTTGGTGGGTACCTGGCATCTAGCCAGGGTCAACCCACCACACATCTATAACAAGATGGGTTACACAGAAAGAGAAAATTAAATAATTTGTAAAATATCTATATTGTGGAATAATATTTATGGTTTTCATGTTCTCTGCAAATACAAATGCAAGACACGAATCATGCCCTTTAACATATTTCCCTGGGTTTTCTGAGACTACATCAGATGGAATATTTCATCAGAATCCTTGAAATCATGCAAACAACAAACATGAGCATCTGCATTTTAAGCATTAACTGCTAAAGCACCATGAAAACCTCAGCACTGGCAGATTTGCTCTGACTCCTCTGCCAAAGGGTGGGCTTCATATTCTTTACCCTGAAAGCATTCCACACAAGATGAATGTGAAATTTAGCTTTCATAGCTGAGGCACATATCCCGAAAAGCCTCACCATCGTTAAATTTAATCCTGATAAAGAACACAGTCATTTCTATGCTACATTATTTATATATGAATTAAAGAGAATACTCAGTAGCCCAAAATGCAAATAATTATATCCACTCTTCCAAACAGATATCTTTGAATCCTATTAATGTTAGTTCAGCGTCTGCAGAAGTGACGTCATGTACAAATTCTGTGTCGTGATGGGTTAGTTCCATCCTTTAATGGCCTGTTGCTCTGTGACTGATCTTTATCATTTAACTTCTTTGGCCACATCTTTATCCAGGCATTTAGAAAAAAACCAACAGGCTATTCCTTAACAAATAATCCCATTTAATCACAAATTCTAAAATCTGTATGTTAAAGGCATGGCCAGCTGTCTACCTTTATCTACTTCACAGACTACTCTCAAGTTTTCAGCAATGTCTACAATGGGCAATGTAGAACAAGTGCAAGGATTCCTGTGTTTTAAGTTCAGCAGGCTGGTAAATCTGGAAATGGTATTCACACAATGCTGTGCCCAAAGCGCTCGCTCTGAAAAAATGCCTGGGAAGATGACAAAAAGAGACAGCCAAATGGTGTGCACAGTGCCCCTGAGAAAGATCAAGACTTTAAAAGCAACAATAACCACAGAAGTATGCAGACAAAATCTGAACAGCGCACATAAGGTAAGAATTGGAATACAATTTATATCTTGGCAGAGTTGCAACTTCAGTTTCTCCCTTGCCTGCCCCCTTCTACCACGTATCAGGACTTTTGTGTGTATGATGTGGTCAAATTAAAAACTGTACAAGCCCTTTGAAGAAAAGAAAATAGGCCTAAGGACTGAGGATTTTATAAGCAGCCTGAGATTCCAGCCTCTAAAATCCCCAGAGCCACTTTGAAAATCTCAACCTAAATGTTTAGCTAAGTTGCTATCTGCTTTTCTTTCAAACTGCAAATCCCAGTTGTTCTCAGAATTTCCTAATGCATAACATGCTTATCCATGAAACATAAGCTGTGGTTAGGATGAAACCTTTGCCCTGCATTCTCTCCACAGATACAAACTGTCTGTCGATATACTATAGTACTGCTACCATCCAGCTCACATGGCATTTAGGAATCCCTGTATTTTAGGATTTAGGAGGCTTCAGAAACCAGCTTTTTAAAGCATTTTCAGCAAACTCTAATGTAAAAAGCATTGTTAGTCTATTTCAAGTTTTTTAATATGATGTAAAAGAATGTGAGGTAGTTAAAAATACAAAGCGCTGTGGAAAGGAAGCAGGCATTCTAGATAAAGGTACTTAAGATTAATTTAACATGCACAGGATTTCCCAATTAAAACTTTCACATTAGCACTGCATTTTAAACAGTTAATCTCCTAATGAGACATCCCCAGCAATGAGAAGTGAATTGCAGGACTGAATATGGCCCTGAGGCCTGCATCTGGAAAAGGCTGTACTTTGTAAACGCTGGATTTATGCTGCCTGCTCAAATTCTGCAAAGAAAGAGCTGCACTGCCACCTACTGTCAAGATGTCTTTTCCCATCAGGAGCTGCCACTAAAAGTGAGAAATCCTACCTGCCCCCGCAAAAACAATGTTGAACGCTGTTGACCAAAGCGCACTCAAAAGAAAATGGTATAACTTAATTCTTCATGCATACAAATTTTAGATTTTATTTTTTTTTTTTTTTTTACTCTGGTAGCTGGGAAGGCCGAGTGTTTCTTTTTCTCTGTCTTTTTCTTCATAATACAATAAAAGAAAAAGAACGCTGTGCTGAACAATGTGGGAGAGCCTATGCCAAAGTCTGTTTTTTCTCTTTCTCTTATTCCCAGATCTCCACTGTCATACCTTTGAATCTTGGCTGACCTGCAGTCATCTCAGCTAATGATACTCCAACTGACTCATCCAAAAGAGGTATGTCTCAGTTGACTTCTTCCCTTCCCTTAGGGGCCAAAAGCATCACCTCTGTGATATGCCTGATCTCCAAGAGTCTAAATGTGAAGAAGTCTTGCATAACAGCCCACGGCACCGCTGTGGAGATAGTAGCTTAATTGAAAACAAAGTTTTACTGTGGTTTCCTCTCAGGGTCTTTTTTGACAGCTAAATTTGCAAATCAATTAACGTATCGAGAACAGCTACTCCCTTTCATAGCAGACATATGCACTACCAATTGCTCATGAAATAAATTTTCAGAAGTAGCAGGAAAAAAAAGGGAAATAATATTTCAGAATGCAGAGAAAGAAACTTACCTAATAGTGAAATAGGGAAGACAGAACATCAGGATGAATGAATGTGTGTCAGCTGTGTTCTCTGTAAATTCTAGCCAACTTGAACAACCATTTACCTAGGATTTAAGATACAGTAGCAAATAACTGGGTGTTTTTGCTGTTCTTTGCCTTAGCTGTATATGCAAATAGCATTATAGATATATAGGTGAGAGGATCCTTATCCTCACATTTATAGTTGTTTGGTAACATTAAAGCACAGACCAATTCCAGCTGCTGCCAGGAAAACCACGGAGTTACATATCATCTGCAAGCACCCTGGGGAGAGGGGATATCTTCAATTCGCTGCGTGTCAAAGGTGTCTCAAAAGAGTGAAGTTGTGAGCACACACTCAAAGAAACATATGCCCTTCCCACATTACCATCAAAATAAGTCCAAAACAAGCAAGACAGCTTAATTGCATTGCATTTTCTAAAGACTAGATTTGTTGTGGGTTTTTTTAAGTTTGTAATAGACAGGAGCTCCTGAATCTACAGAATTGGTGAGATTCACTTGTTTAATAACTGGGGAAAAAAAATTGAGACATCCTGACACTATCTCTCTTCTCTGCCTTCGAGCCTAGCAGTACTCCACATTTCAAGTACAATACAAGACAGCTACTAAATTTGTGTGTCTCCGTTCTGTGTCTTTTTAGATACATAATATGGTCACGGCACCAAAGGGTTTATGTGTTTGGACCCTAGAAGAAAGCTGTTTCTTTTTAAAAGCGTAAATACAGTACAATAATCCTTGAGAAAACATAAATTTCCATACATTTGCACATAAAAAGTCTCCTTTCACTTCTCATTTATCAAGAGAATAGTTCTGAAGAATTAATTCTGTTAGAAATTCTATTCTATCTGTTGACCTAAAATTAAAATCTTGTATTTATCTGTTCATCGTCTTACATGCTGTAGGGCTTTTTACTGCAAATAAATTCAGAATTTTTGTCTCCATTACAAAACAGTGGCAACAGAGGTAATAAAAAACAAACAATTTTTTTGTTCTGTCTTTATACAAATGCTACCTTTTCTTCCCACTGGAAATTCTTAAAACATCTTCCTTCCAGCAACAAGCCCATATGATAAGGTTTATGTGGCATATTATGTAGCATTAACAAGAGAAAGTTGTACTTTACCTATTCCTTATATCCACTGTGTTTAAATTCATCTAATGGAGCTGTTTCCATCAGGAATAGTAGATCTTTAAGCCATCTCTACAAAAGCCCTTCAGGCAACAGACTGAGTCTAATTAATTATATGTTTTCATCTTGTCTTTACACAAAATCATCTGACAAGACAAATACATAGCAAGAGAAGACCAGAAGCAAATTTTAGGAAGACTAATCTGCCCCTCTACACTTTCTCTAGCTGCTGTATTGGGTTTCATCCTCAGTTGGCCATACCATCACCATACTTGGCCAAAGCCAGTTGTAAATTTTACCTATGTTAGCAAAAGCTTTGTCCAGGAGACACATCTAAGCAGAAGTGCAAAAGCTTAGTGTTCTATAACACAACATATTTAAGCCGTGCTTAATCCAAAAGCATTTTGGATTGCTACTGTGAACAAAATATATTGAATTTCTTTCTGTATTTAGTTTCATAGCACTGTTTCTTTTTCTCTGCTCTTTTCTATTTCCTCTTCCCCTAACTGACTGTCATGGCATCCTTTCTCTTTACACAAAAAAAACCCATACAAGAGTATCTGAGTGGAACCTTCAAGCCTGCAATGTTCAGCTGCGCCCATGGTAGGAAAAACAGGCTGTCCATTTTCAAAAGAAACTACAGTGAATACGACAATGGTGGGCTGAAAAAAAAAAACCTATAGGAAAATGATGAAGATTGTTTTGACAAATGAACAATTTTTAACAAAAACAATACATATTTCCTTTTGTTGTCATTGTTTGTAAAGGACCTATCCTGCAATGCATTCTGTTTTGCAATTTAGTACTGGAAAAGCAAAGACAAAGGCCAGAATCTCAGATGCTGTAATTGTTGTGACTCGATGACACATAATAGCACTGTTCTAACAGCAAGCAAGAATAAGCAAAATCCTGATGTACTGCAATGCAAAACCAGGACTTCTACTGTTTGCAGGGAACTTGAGAATTCACTTAATGAGCGAGCTTCAGTAACATACAACAGATACGTTGTTATACAGGCTAACAGAATAAAGCCCTGGCTCTCAAGCAGAGATGCAACCTTTCAGAGCCCCAGTGCCACTTTCTGACAAAGACTGAGTGAACTACTGCCCAGCTTCCTGCTGATGAATGACAGGATGTCCAAATGACAACATGGCAACTTAACTGAGCAAAAGAAAGACACAACCCTCCGAATGACAATGGTTAACCACGTACCGAGAAACATCCAGGCTAACAAGACAGCCATGTTACAAGGTTTTAGCTGTAATTTTTTCCAATATTGGTTCACTATGAAGAACCTGATCCCCGCTATAATGGTGAACACCATTGTCAACTGTTATGACTGAATATGCTGGCTAACCAGAAAAGCTCTTTCATGTCTTTCTCTGCTCACAAACTGTATTACTGGTACTCTAAGACAAAACCTCGAGAAATATCTGCAAGATCTACATACATAGTTATATCTCTGCTAACTAAGAATTTAAAGTTCTCTTTTATAAATACCTAGTGGCAAGCCCAGGTCATTTTAAGGCATGTTTTCCTGGAAGAAATAGCATAGCCAGCAAAAGTATGGAAAGAAATGAAAACAGTTCACTTCTTTTACACCATCTCTCAGTTTACTTGGAGATTCAGGCTGGTGTAAGGCAGGTAGGCTTTTACAGATCCTCCAGTTCTGCCCACCTCTAAGGCAACTATCTTACCTCCAGCTTGGTCCTGTGGATACAAGAAAGATTGCAGCAGAATTTCTTACTGAGGGGCTGATAACTGTTGAGGAATTTAATTTTAATGTTACCTGGTTATTTAGGCTTCAGCTGATTAGGTAAATTAAATAGATAACCTAGTATGTTAGAAGCTAGTGGTAGATTTAGTACAGAATACTGTCCCTCGTTTTCTACCACGTGTTCTTTCTATTTCGCACGTTCATATCCTTGATAAGGGTCCTCAAGGAAAAAAAAAAAAAGAAAAAAGAGTATGCTTTCAACTTGAATTATCAGTTTAAAAACGCACTTCTGTATCCTGAATGCTTTACAAACAGGCAACAGGCTTCTTTGGTTTCTGATCTCTATGATGGTTAGGGAAAAAAAAAAAAAAAAACGTTCAGGAACTGAAAAATGTTCCTGATATACCATCTCTTTTCAAAAGGAAGAACACAGCTCAATCCTCGACATACTTTTGCTGAAGTAATGTCTTTAAGTGAAGCTGGTTAAGCTTAAACCATCACAGTTTAAGGAAAAACACTTTTTTTTTTTTTCTTCACTGTGCTGTACACAGGGAGTTGCAAAGGTACCAATGGATTGCTCTTGACATTAAAGAGAAGATGATCAGTAAAATGTTCACGTTTTCAAGATGCTAGCAATAACAGTGCAAAGCAATATGCTGTACATATTAACATTATCTTTGTGAGTACTTGACAAGTGTTGAGCATACTTAAAATGAAGGCAGTCTCTGCCCCAGAGTTCCTCCAATCACAAAGAAAACAGAAGTTGAGACACAGAAACAAAAATTCAAACTGAAACCCCGCAGTTCGGAGAGATGGGATACTGTTGAGCTGAGTAATACCTTTGAAGTGAGACAAAGTTAAATGGGTATTACTTATCCACATACAACGATTTTATATACTGATTACACCTTCAAAGTACTTGTGCCTGGTTTTCAACAGTTGTTCTTACACAGTCATCTATGAAGCACTGCTGCTGAATGTAAGCAACCCTCAGAGATCCATCTAATCATCAACTACGTGAAATAACATGTTAGATTTGAGTTTAATAAATCCTCACTATTGTACATGGTCAACAGCCAGACTTTGTTTTAAGATTTACAACTATATTTATGTGTAACAAAGTTTATTTGCCTCTTACTTGGTTAAGCATTGGTGAAGGGTGTGCTGGTTAGACACAGAACACTCATTTGTTTCCAAGTTAAATAATTTCAGATTTGATATCAAGCAAGCCACTTCACTTCTGAGTTGCTTTCTCCCACAGCTCTATAAAGCTGCATGCGACAATTAGGCTGGCATTCTGTTAAGTCTTTGCAATTGATGGCACAGGACTCAGAGCTACGGCAGAATGCTTTACCAAGCATTTTCTCCATGAAGGGAAGCTATCACTCTGTTTACTTGCCAGCTGAATTATCAAGCTCCTGGCTGATGTTTCAGTCAAGTGAAGAGGAATTTTAAGAATGATGCAATCTAAAAGAGCTAAAAAAACCCCCAAGCTACAGTGTTTAAACAAGAAAAGGAAGGGAATCATAAGCTCGGAAGAGATCTTTCTCACCCTCTAAACCAAAACTAAATATTTCTGAACCCACAACACAATGACGTTAAATAAGGTGGGAGCCTTCCTCCTCATGCTTGAGATTCATGCATGTTAAGATTACTTCTCTTTAATGAAACAGCCTAGGATGACCCATCTTTCATCTTCAGTGCATTAATGCAAGCCCCTCTACCCTAGGAGATGAACCATGGCCAGGACTGACAGAGTACCTGACATTGCAGGCTCAGCTCTTTATGTCTCATTCCTCCACCTTAAAAATGTTCTATTATTCTTGAAGGAATAAGTTGAATGTCAAGAAAGCTTGCCAGAATTTCTTCTAGGTAGATCAGTCACTCTCTTTATTCTTATGGCCAGAAAGACCACAGATATTTTCTGCTGTGCCATATCTATGAATAAAAATTAAAAGGGACAAGCCACATTTGCAGATTACCCAAAGTACATGCTTTGCAAGAGTTCCAAGTGCCGTGTTCTGGCTCTAATACACAACGGGAAATTAAAGCAGAAATTCCAACCAAAAATAAGACAGTGTTAAGAAATGTATTGGCACTTACAAGACAAAAAACCTTGAAACACGCACCTGTCATTTCATACTTGACTATGGCAAACCGAGAGCTCAAGGTGAGGTGAAAAGCCTCATATTGCCAAATATATATTCCCTTCAGCCTTTGCATTAAAATGCTCTTCAAGTTTTACCGAGCTAAACAAAATTGAAGAAACGATACATTATTTCAATGGCATCAATCTTATGAGAGGTGGAGAGGTATGCTGCAGCGGGTCGAGTGAACCCAAAGGCTTCTTATGCCAGAGCGCACAGCAGCAGCCAGAGGAATTCAGTGCTACTAGGGCAGAAAGGAACAATATATGTTGGAGAACACATAGACGAACCTGCCTCTAGAGAGCCTGGGAACAAATGATGCTTCTTGGTCTGCTGGCAGGAACTCCTGGGACAGGTAGTCAGGGTACTACAAAGCCCTCTGCTAGGGTGAATCCCCATCCCGCAGCCCACGGAGGACCTCAGCCGGGCGCCCAGCCCTGGCCCTCGCACGTCACTTCCTTAATTTAACCCACAGTTTTCAGAATCTTCCCATACACAAAATTTCTTTTAGTGTCTGCTTGCTGTTCACAGGTTATAATTATTTTTATAGGTGTGAGTGTATGTACATCCAGGTTAGCAGCTGTCACAAGCAAGAAAGCGTATTCCGTGCTGGAAGAGGAATGGAATGTTTGTCGTCCAGCAAGACAAATAGACAGACTATGCTCTAAATAATCCATGTGTTTATCACGCTATCATATGAGCACAGTTTCTAAGTAATCGTATAGAAAAATTGTTCAGCATAATCAAATATAGTTTTAATCCCATCAGATCCTCATTTTTAAAAACATTAGATTAAGCAGTTAGTGAAAAGGCATTAATTAGCTCCATTTTTTCGTTTTATGAAGCTCTACAATGCAGCATTTTGCAAAAATGAGATACAATGAAGGATGTTGAAATGCACGAATTGATATATTAAAGATATTCCCATTGCTACCAACACACTTTTAACCAAAACTCACTGCAATCCTAAACCAGAAGTAGCTAACAGGGAAGAAAGTTCAATGACATTTTACCAAACTACCCATATAAATTTGGGGGTTTTTTCCTCCTTCCTTCCCTCACACACACATTTATTTACCTTCCAAAATCGGGGAAACAGAAGTATCTTAGAATAAGTCAGATAGATTTAAGAAGTACTAAGAAGTACTTAAGAGAGAATCTGTCCCAAATCTGCAGGTTCAGAAAGCTCAGTAAGAATCTGGACATCTGAATCCTATGATAAGTGTTGTGTTGTCTTTATTAATTATTAATATTATATATGAATTTGTTATTAATGTGACACTATAGCTCTGAAGTCTGCCTGAGGCCTCCTTTGCACCAACAGCATTTGCCAACAGCAGTATATAAACAAATACTACTAATAGAGATACAGTATTTTCTACCAAACTAGCTACTTTGCTGGTGTAGCTTAAAAAAAGTACCTAATTTTTATGGGCAGAGCTATGTCAGGTGGCAGAAGGTAAAATGTGATCTCTTTGTAATAGAGTGCAAGAAAAAGCCATTAGTGCATAGACAGTTGCACTGTTTATCTGCATCAACAAAGTGGCCTTTGCTGGTCTAACCTACGTGAGTCTACATAACATAGGGAACTTCACAGGGAATTAGAGGAGACCGGAATCAATCCATGTTTAGGATATGGTAGGAGCACACAGGCTCTTAGTAGGAAGTAGCTGACAAACTGAATTTGATACTTTGTCCCTACTGTATTATATACAGGGTAAATTGTTTTCATATCCTTGTCTTAAGTCTTCTTTTGGAAGGGACAAAATCTTTTCCCACTATGCTGTATGCACATAACAATATGAGAAAAGAAAACCATAATGTTCTGCATCGAACGTAATTAATGCACATTTAATATGGAAGTTATTACGTAGTGACAATCAATTATTAAAAAACCACATTCATTTCTGTCCCTTTCTACATGTTAATTAAATAACATCCTTTCAGAATTTGTGTTTCTATTAATGCTTCTCAGTTTGAAAATCAGAACCATTCTTGCGAACATGTTAACCTCTGCAATGGTTTTCAGATGGTCATCTCCCAAGAGGTAGGAGATGATGGATGCTAACGCATGGTGCTTTTTTGTTGTCTCTTGTCTTAACTTATTCACTTGCATGCATTTATGTGTCCTGAATCATCATGTAATGGCATTACAATTAGGAAGGACTAAAATTCCACTGAATATAGGCTCCTGTTAGTTTCCTTTTTTATACAATTTCTGTGTTAACTTTGCAGAAAGCTTTAAAATATCATAGTCTTATTGGTTTCTATAGAGTTAAGAAAAAAAAAATTATAAACACTCTATTATTTTCATGTTCATTCTAGCAGTGTTAAAGGTGTACACAGAAAACATTTCTTAATATAGGATCACAAATTAAACCACACTAGTACCACTAAGCAGTAGCAAAAGCATTTACAAATATACATTCAGTTACAGATGCATCATGATGCATTTGTGACTTATTTCAGTCACTTTCCATAAACATTCAAATGAACACATTTATCTTCACACAAATATGCACTGAAAAAAACAAAAAGTGATGTGAGTAATGATATGGCCCTGCAGCCGCATAAGTCCTTATGTTAGATGTGTTTGTGTGCATTTTGAAAGCTTTTTTTGTGGGGTTATGGTTCATCTGATCACAGTAGAGAAAAAAACAGTATGTAACTTGCTATTCAATACGTTATTGAAATTCAGACAGCCCAAAGATAATTGATTTGTTTTAAAGCCAATAGAACACAAAAAAGTAGACTGAAAGTGATAGTAGAGAGGTACTCTATTACTCAAATTCAGTTGTAGTGGACATTTTAGATAGGCAAACTATAATTTGCAAAGTCAATTTGCATTGTGATCAGGATACTAGGGTACTGCAGCTAATAATGACTTCTGACATTTCTTTCAATAATGCCTGAATTTATTTCATCTACAAGCTTGTCTTCTTATGTCATACTATCCACATGTGTTTCAGATATGACCATTCTATTTAAAATGGCTTAACAAATGTATTTAATATGTTTCATAGAAATTACAGACAGGTATTAGCTGTTAGCAGTCCTTTAAAATGTCTATACTTCTCTTATATTTTCAGGTTGATAAATTTAAAATTAACAAGACATGAATTTCCTATCAAAACTATTTAACAACAATTTTATGAGTTGTTCAGATTAATTAATCCTGTTAAACCTTTCATTAATAGTGTAGTAGATGTGTGCTGTATAATGGATGCATTTAATTTAATTCCATTTTTCTCTGTTTTTTTTTAAATTAATCCAGGTTCACATAACATGAAGCTGACAATAATTTTGTCCAATAATTAATATCAAATGAAAATCAAATAAGATGCAAGCTTAGACCTTCATGCAGCAAAATATGTCAACACACATTTGAATTTAAGCATGCAGGTTTTTTCTGTTAAAGTCACTATGAATGCTCACATGATTAAATCTAAGCAGGCGACCGAGTGGTAGACCAGATTGGGGCCCAAAGATTTAAAGAAAAAAAAAATCAATCTTTTGAAAGCCACCAAGAAATCCAAGTAGGGAAAGCCAGGGCTTTCACCTACCAAGATTTAGGAGAACAGTCAAAAATGATTAACTGGAATCAATTTGCACACATTGTATGCACCGTATTTAGATCACACAAATTACTTCATATTAGCAAATCGATACTTACATTCATTGCAAGCTCTAAGACTGATTATCCCTTGCATCTCTGAAAAGACTATAGAGCATTTTTATGCATTAACAACTCACATAAGGATAAAGGCCTTCTCTAGGCATATAGATTAAAAAAGATACTTATAAGTATACCTTCGATTACTATAAAAACTAAACTAGAGAGCATTTGCTAACGTGTTTTGCAAACAGCTGAAGAAAAATTGCGGTATTGTATTTGCAGAATCCGATTCTTTTACTGAGTGGTGTGTTGTTTAGTACCTTTCCCCATAGCAATCCCATCCCATTGTAAGCAATGATTACTATAAATAAACAAGGTGAGCAATATTTGTTTATTTGGAAATAACCACCTGATCTACATAAAATATTTGAAAACAAAAAGACCTGGGTTTTAGGCAAATATCCATTTGGAATAAATTGGCAACAATACCTGACACAAAAATCCATCCAAATGGGGTGTGCAATATAGTGATGAGTTGGCTGGAAGGAGAATTGGGAAATACAGGTTCTAAACTGGGTGCTGTCAGTGAGAATATGGCCATTAGTAATAAAATAGATAGGTGCAAACTCATTCTGTTTGCTGACAGAATCGTCCTCAGCTGAAAACTGTGAGATTGTATTACCAGAGAGCTGAGCTAACAAGCCTGCTGAGAGCTAAAGCAAATTTCTGCAAGTTCAGGTGTCTGCTTATGTGGTTATTCAGCTTTCAGACCAGATCCCTCTCATCTCTCACCTCCTAAGTGAATTGGTTCTCAGTCTTGGGCAAGTCACTTCATCTTTTTGTTTCTCTTCCCACTTTCCATACCTTACCCACTAAGAGTAAAAGATCTGCAGAGCAATGCAGGCATGAGCTCAGCTGGGACTTCTAGATGCTTCTGTAATATGAACACTAGCAATAAATCAGGAGAGGATAATGGAAGTGTCAACTGAGTCCTAAGTGTAGCAGCAGAGCTGTAATGTACTGTACTATACCCTACATGTAACACTATTCTTCAAGAAGGTCTTTGCGCAGCATGGTTTATTCCACTACAATAATAAATGTATTCATGATGCATCTCCAAGTATTACCCAGCACTAAAAATGAATCACAGTAATGTTACCTTCACTTCTCTCCAACAAAAAGATAATACTTTTTGGATGTGATGCCATTCTGTATAGTTTTTGACAAACTGGAAATACTTTAATGAAGTAATAAGACTGTACCAGGAGCATATGATTCATCTTGAGGCAGAAGTATATAAAAAGAGAGAGCTGGAGTAAGTGAGGCAATTCAATTTATATCTGTTTAGGTGTGCTTGTTTATATTGTTATTCCTAGCTGTTCTAGATTCCAGCAGATACTTCCTTTGCAGCTCTTCCCATTCACCACGATCAATAGTTTCTTAGAGGTTCATGAGATGCTACAAGATATGCAGGAAATGTCAGCAAGTGTATGCATCACTAGCACATAGACAAATCAGACAGCAAATGATGTATAATTTTTAATTCTCCGTTAAGGCAGTGGTGCTTTTTCAAAATCTGAGATATTGCCGCTGATCCTTTATCATTTCTCTCACGAACCAGTAAACATGGTTACCGGTAATCCCATGAATGTAATTGTAAAGAGCATAAGCAAATCGTTACCATTTTCTATTCATGCTGTTCTTTATTACTGGATGCTTGCTCAGCCCACACTACTCTTCATTCTATTTCGACAGGTTTGGCTGATATAATGTTTCATGATTTTGCAAATCCATCTAAGTATCAAATGTTTTCCTAAAACCTCAATAAATTCTGCCATGTAGCTGTTTAACTGTTATCTACTAATTTAGTAATGTTCAAATGAAACACATTTATCAGTCTCAGTGTCCTCTTTATGAATCAATGCCAACAGACCTCTCAGTGAATGACATGTTTTCTGTCTGAATATCCTGTAGTTTTGCCAGTATTTTCTATATCTTCCCAAGAAAATTTAGTGCATTCCCTTAGTTCCCACTACTCTACAAAAACATCTTTTTATCCTCTGCTACTGATCACATCTATTAGTCCTCTCGGCAGAAGACCTTCCTTTTTCTATTGATAATAATTTTTGAATCCTAATATATGATTCTTCTGAGCCTGATTCTTTGTCAGCTTTTGATCGTTCTAATTGCCTTATTATCATCTGCTCTCATACAGTGATAAAGACTTTTAAGGTTTCATGTGCTAGGAACGAAAGGGAAAAAACGTGAGCAAAATCTCTCTTTGTTCCTGGAATATTACCACCTCCACGGTTCATAATCATTAGGGTGAAGAATTCATTTTGGCCCTCTGTTATGTCAAAGTTTCATCCTTTCAGTGGCCCTGCTGTCTCTTTGCTATTTTGTTCTCTTCGGCAGCAAAAAGAATTGATCATTGCTGCTCCTTTTGCCACCTACTATTTCATATGCTACTTTAACATACCAGAATAATGATTTGTACTCACGTCTTTAATTTTTCTATGAACTGTATGTCTCATGCATTTTTTTAATATAGCTTCTCATATCTATGTATAATAAAAAAAAAAAAGCATATCATCATTACATTTGCCCAGGGCCTGAATTTTATAAACTCAGTTTTAACTTCCTTTTCTTTGTTACAAGAACATGCCTTACAAAGCGGTGATTTAAAAATATGACTGAACTTCTGCAGATTTGCCCACCGTTTTGAGTTCTGTCCTTTGAGAAGTTAGAAATGGCTCCAAATAATAGTCTCTACCACCCTCCAAGATACACTGCCTTTGAATTTCAGAATTCAGGGCATCTCCAGAAGCTTACACCAAGTACCACGAAAATCCTATTAAAAAACTTTCCAGATTATCTTCCAATGATTTTGTAGCCCAGTTAATTCAAAAGCAAATAAACTTAATCTTGCAAAATGAGAATTTTTTTTTTCCAATCAAGCAAAACTGCTCATAGAAACATGCTGGCTTCAACTAATATTTTCTCCAGAAGGACTCCTCAGGTCCACAGTGGAATTAGTGCTCAAAACAAAAGGCACAATCAGAAAGAACAGGGAGAAAGAAACACTTCTGCCCAGGTATAGTCCAAATCCACCCATCCCCAGGAGATTATCCTAACCCTAAATTAGAGAAATAGTCTGCCCATTGTTCAGTGAATATTCGTTTATAATAACTAACTCCAACAATAGGAGTAAGAACAAGATAATAGGACTGGCTTTACAGTACTGCAGCAAGAGCGTTCACTGCTTGGCAGGAAAACTGGGCTCCTATTTGTGCACAGTCTAGAGCACAATTTAGAAGAAAATTGGGATCGTTCTTCTTCACTGTCTGCTGTTGAAGTTTTACAAGTCTGAAGAAGAGACATGACTCCAGGTCTTTCATACTGCAGGATATGGAAGATATCTTCTGGATATTAGCCTCTGTCACCCCTTTGACAAGCTCCCATTTGGATATTGTTCCACTGTATAGAAGTAAATGTGCTATTTGGACAAGAGAGACCCAAATGCTACACAGTCTGGTAGCTATGGCATCCACCTAGAAGACCTGTATTCAAGTGTCTGTTTCAGAAAAAAGGGCAAGCAGGAATGATCAGAAACCTTTCTTCCATAATTCTGGGGGAGCAATTGTCTAAGAGAATTAGCGAGCTACTGAGTACAACAGTATAACAAGGCTATGATTTACTGGGGGAAAGGAAGCGTGGGAGAGGGAAGATTTCCAATACATACTCACACAGGAAAAGCAATAGATGTGAATTTTACAATTCTTTGTCATATAGGGAGAATATTTTATATCCACACTCTAGCTATCGATAGTTAACTATACTAACAAGGTCTACTTTCAATACAGGTAATATTGCATCTTTTCTTGTAGAACAAAACTGATCTACACACTTGAAACCCTTGTGTTCAAAACCAGCTGGTTCTATTCACTCCATAAAGTGAATAGGACAAGAGGAAATGGCCTCAAGTTGCATTGGGGAGGGTTAGATTGGATATTAGGAAAAATTTCTTCACCAGAAGGGTTATCAAGCACTGGAACAGGCTGCACAGGGAAGGGGTTGAGTCACCATCCCTGGAGGTATTTCAAAGACATGTAGATGTGGCCCTTAGGGACATGGTTCAGTGGTGGACTTGGCAGTGTTAGGTTTATGGTTGGACTCAATGGTCTTAAAGCTCTTTTCCAACCTAAATGCTTCCATGATTCTATGAAGAGTCAGTGAAATGCAAACCACCCGTTAGAGGGCTGTCCATTACAAAAGGGGAATTTCTACAGGTACTGCTATTTACACTGCATCAAACTGTGGCTATTTGCTTCCAATTAAGAGCAAAGTATTCCTTCACCAATGAGAAATTACCTGAGAGGTAATGATTATACCATCCAATGTCTCCAACACTAGCCTCTGAAATGTCATTGCTATACAACTTCACGTGAATGAATTAGGTAATCACTGTTGATCCAATGTGAACGGCCTATACATTCTGAAAACATACAAAAACTTGCATAATTCACAAAGTTTGCATATTTTCCGCCTCATTTTTCTACCCAGAAAATTTCACGGTTCACAGACCTGATTGTCAAAAGAGACCTACAACTCACATTCAAAGAGAAGCCTCAAAACTGAAATTTGTGACTCAACAGGACATTTGGTATCACAAACTGAATCAGGATACAGAATTCCCTTGCCTTTGCATTTGTGAGTACATCCCCTTCAGTGAAAACTTCCCCATAGGTCTGGGAGTAAACTCTAGGTCAGACTGCTTCAAATAATGGATTTCAAGGGGAGAACCAGCATACAGCACGGCCTTGCATGCCAGCCTCTGACATTTACTTTATGAAGTGACCCACTGCACTAAATTACACCCATCAAGAAGGATTCCAAGTAACTATTTACCAAGGTAGAAAACTAAGCCAGGAGTGCTTAGAAGTACTAATTCCTGTGGATGGCCTGAAAGATAGTACAAGTTTAGTGGACACAACCTTGAACAATAAAGAAGGAATAAGGAAGAAAATTTGTTCTTGTGGATTAAGGAAGAAAAGTTGTAGCTTTAAAGTATGCAGCCTATTCTTTTTACTGTACATGTGTGTTTCTCTTGGTTACCTAGTGTGTTTTAGAGTCAAACTATCATGTAATGGAGATTTAGGATTGTGCTTGCTTTGTGATCCTGATATGTTAGTCTGACCACTAAAAAACATTTAGGTGGTTAGAGGGGTTTTTTTAATGGACACTGCAAATGATTGATTGTATGACTTGCACACACTCAAACACCTACAGATTAGTAGAAAAAGGGTTAAACATTAGAAATTGTTTAGGTACAGAGGGTAAGACAACAAATGTTTTCAAATTGCAATGATAAAAAGAAATCTTTGATGTTAAAAGCCAAAAGAAAGTAAACGCACATGACACTTGGCAGTTACTTTCAGCAAGTCTAAACACAAAAATTGCATTGTTCTCACTAAAATTATTTTGCAGGTCCACTTAATTAAATAGTACAGACCCATGTGAACACTTTTAAACTGGTCTGCAAGAGGTTTCTTGTGATTTAGCTTAAGTCAGTAAGAAATCTACTTAAGGTAAATCAATACAAGCCTTTTGTGAAACCATTTAGGAGTAGCTATATGAGGGCTTCAGGATTGTAACTAAATTGATTTATTTAAATGTGAGTTCAATTAAACTGGTACTGCTTTTGTATGTGGACAAGGCCTAAAGGTGTGACATATTGTCTTGTCTGCACTGACTCCATACCTACTTTTAATGTTTATTAGATTTTTAATCTTGTTAATGTTATGGCCTTCTTCCAAAAGGGCAAAATGCCAACCATATCTATACATACTGTGATCTATCCCTTGCTCAGGAAACTATTACCTGTTGGTAATCTCTTAAATAACTCCAATCAAATCCCCAAATAAACTTTACTGACTAAGGTAGCAACAAAACTCCTTAGTCACCTTACCCATTAGGATAATGAGTGCCATATTGTTCAAAGGATGGATTTCTTCAAGATTACAAGTAGAAAACACACACCCTGACTATTACTAGTAGGCCAACTGACAGCTTTGAATACCACTAGTCTCTTACAGAGAATCACACCTGTTGGATTCTGCAGAGGACAGCATGAAAATTAACATGTTAAATGACACTGTTTTAAGATATCGTGGTATAATCAGAATAGTGACGGTTGTCAGGTGGTCCAGACAACTTTCTCCCAGAATGCAACAATGTGTAATAGGCTGCTTAATATACCTAATTACACTTTCTATTAGTGTTCAGCCCCCCCAAAACCAGGGAAGAGTGTGTTATGAACTACCTACTAATTGATAGAAGCATGATGTTCTTCTGTTGCTGAAGACTCTGGATTCTGGCCCACAGACATAGTAATCTCTAATTTTCCTTACTGGATCGTTCCCCAGCTGACTGCTTCCAAACACAAAGGGGAATCACTCTTTGGTAATGTCACAAGATGCAAGGTACCACTCTAAATGTTTACAAAATAACAACCTCCGCAAAGAAAGCCTAGCTACTACTGCATTTCTGGCAAGTTTCCTGCCCTCAGTTCTCATGAATATGTGGAGTGTTTTAGGATTTACACAAAAAGTAATACAAAATCAGACTGACAGGGAAACAGTCCTATGTGTTACTTTTGATCATGAAACTGTGACTTTTGAGCCCCCTAGACCTCAAATCTGTGGAACTGTCTCTAACAAAGTTTAGCCGAAATGAACTGAACACTACCAGGCACATTTGCTTGAAATTAAATGACAGTGTCTTGCCATATAAGCAGATTTATTGAAAGATTGCTGTTATGTTTCCAGGTATACCATCCTTATCATCACATTATTCTATGCAACAGCATAGAATAATGCATAGGAATAAACATTCTTCTAACACCAGGTTAAATTCAGAGGATAAATATAAGGATATATTTCTACTAGGGCAGCCGTGGTTTTGTAAGAAAACTAAAATGTTCCTCTCTTACATCTTTAATAATAGATAGCCATGGAGCCAGTTATGCAGCCAGTGGGAAAAAAAAAAAGAAAAGAAAAAAGACAATAACAATTAATCCACAGCTATGCCGTATATTGTAAATTAACAAGTATCATCATATTTTAAAGAATATATTCTAAGTAATAACCATTTATACAGTACTGTAAATGTATGCAATACATTACAAAAATCTAAAGACTTGTTCCTTTGTCCGGATTGCTTACAAGCTACCAGTTATAAATATTCTAATCAGGCTTTTATACCTCTCCTGTCAGTGTGGTACCGGAGTGCCTTTCTATTAGTGCATTAAGCTACATGACTAGCATTCTTCTGTCTTTCTGTCCCCAGGTGGAAAATTGCATGTATTTAAAAATAATTAATATTTTATTTTTTATCTATGATGTGCATGCACTTTCAGTAGCAAATGCAGACAGAACAATATATATCACGTTTTACTGTGTTGAATTTAAAGTACCAGACAGGCCTGTTGTATTAAAATAAGTATATTTATATGCTGAACTGGTGGAGAACAACAGCTAGAAATGTCTTGAGGAATATGTTTTATACCCTCAGCAGCAAATATTTTTCATTATCCACATTCCAGAGTAACCACTGATGAACACTTTGGATGGATTTTCAGATATGCTCAGTATTGGCCTAACTTTGCTTCAACTGGAAGTTTTATCACGTAGCGTAATGGGAGCAGAGTTGGGCCACTGCGCAGCGCATCTGCAAACTCCAGACTCTGAAGACAGTGTGAAAGCGTAAGCACACCAGAGAGCTCAGGAGTCCCTGACTGGCTGCTCAGGGACCTAATTAATCTGCCCCAGTTCCCTTCCAATCCAATGTAGTTCTTTGTTCGCCTCCATATGTATGAACTGCAAACTTTCTTCCTGCTACATCAACTGTAGTCACCAATAAAAGTTTGCCATTTCTCATAGACGGTTACAGTTAACTCTACCACAGTAATCCTCACCACTTTCCGGTTTACAATAGGATGGAAAACAGAAAATTTGAAATACTAAAATATTACACTAAAATAGTCAGTTTTAGAGAAAATTTACATCACCTCCCACACAAGGTTGCACCAGAACAACATCTCTGAGTTACCCAAAGAAATTCTGTCTGTATTATATTGTGCTATTTTCTGTATTACACTGACTATTCATGCCACTACTTTTTTATTACAATCCCTTACTTCTCCTTTCATTTCCAAAACATAGCCATCCAGAGATTTCAAATCTCAATCAACTGTAGCATACATATTTTAATCAGGTTTAATAGGAAAATGATGATACACCACCAAAAAGCTTTTTCTACTGGAGACATGACATAAAGGGCATTTTGCTAAAGATGCTAGTAACTTAAATTTGGAATAAATCTGTACAACTTTTTTGACACTGCAAGGAAAGCATGGATATGCATATCCAGTTTTGAAAGATATAGAAGTCAGATCGGTTGTCAAAAACAATGGCTTATTCTACTTAATCAGTATGCTCCTGGCATTTGCTCAGAAGCCAGAATCCCAAGAACAGAGTATACAAACTCAGAGGCCAGGGAGACATTATACTATCACATAGGAAAAAACTTCTACTCAGCTATCCTACCTAGATTTCAATAAATGGTAAATACAAAATTTATTTCTGTTTAATTTTTTATGTAGAGATCTTCTTTTTTACTTTTGAAAAAAAAAAAATTAAAAGTGCTTTATAGCAAAGAATCACAAACCTTGCAGCAGAAAGATGTGAATAGCTCCATTAACAAGAAAGAGTTTTTAAAAGAGTGGTCTGAATTATGCAGCAACCTGACATTCAGAGTGCATCACTGTACCAGCATACACCTTCTCACAGGCCCATCCCCTAAACTCAGCAGTCATTTCAAAATAATCTCTCTTGAAGCTAACTTCACTAATTTTTCTTAGAAACACTGATTTTTTTCTATAGTGTAAAATTACAACGTTTTGAACTGCATTCTTCCTTCACACACCAAAGACCTGTTCAGAGAATTATACTTTTCATCTGTACTATCAAGAAGTGTGTCATTATAATTCAAAATAGTTTTATTGTTACAATACTATCATGATTAGCATTTGCAGAGAACTTCAGAGCTCAGAAAGATGAGACAGATTTTCCTATGGATGTCTTCTCCCCCTATATCTATACTGCCATAAGGTCATCACCTGTCTCATCTCTTCCCTTACCGCACTGTGCTCCACACCCTCTTTCTAAGCATCCCTGTAACTTTTCCACTGGTCCAATAGGTAGCATATATAGTCACTAGAAAGTTATTTTCATGCTGACTGACCCGCTGCCTGTAACCAAACAGAGTGTATAACAGCTGAGTTGTTCCTGCCTTTCCCTCAGACCATAGGGAGGACAAACATTTAGTTTTCTCTCTTCTACTCAGCTTTGGGTTTTCATAAAACTTGCACCTTCAAGATTCCTACCTTCCTTCAAATTTAGATGAAGCTGAAGAGCTGGTTCAAAAGCTACTGGGGAGGGATTAGCAGACAAGCAATCAGACAGCTTTCACCCCTGCCCTCAAAAAAGGAAGAAAAATCAGGACTGCTCAAAAGTTCACCAGCAAGTAAAGGCAGCAATCGTGCAGCACCTTTCTAGCAGAGAAAACCAGAAGAATTTCACTGTTATTCTTAATGAGGCCAGAATTTTGTCAGAGTAACATGAGTACACTCAGAATTATCTGTTTCAAAGATCAGAGATCGCCTAGCCCTGTAATTTTCCCAATACTTAATATTGCAAATATGTAACAGCAGAGAACTAGGACAGCACACTCTTCAGTGTTAAACTATTATCTTTTCAAACCAGCTATACTTGTGAGTTTTAAATCTGCATGTGTTAAATATGGATCTCAGTCTGTTAGGACATCTATTCTTTATTACAGAGTAATCAAGAAGTGAAAGGGCATATCCAAATACAGTCCTATGTTTTATTTCTAATCACAGAAATGGATTTAATTCTAAACATGTCTTGTTTATGTATTCAACTGATCCAGCCAGCATATAAAAAAAATCACACATCTGATATAAAAATTAGGTCCAGAGCAACAGTGGGAATTACATTGTGGTTAAGGGGGCTGACCTAAGATGCAGGGATAGCCAAGCTCACTGGGGGTTTTCTGCAAATTTCCCTCATGGGCCTGAAGTCAAATCACTGTGGCACAGGGCCACTAAGATATTTACACACATAAACTCTGTTCACCCAAGAAAGCCTGGGAGATAAACAAACGGTACTTGAATAAAAGTACACTCTAAATGCCTTTAAACATTTTTTGCCTCCCTGAAATGTAGAAAATACTGTTTGCCTGCCATGTAGAGGTTTTGAGAAGAAAAATAGACTCAAAAAATCTACATATGAAAAGCATAATCATATTTTGGCAATATCCTCAACCAGTAAGAATAAAAGTAATTAACTCCTCAAGAGCATGTTTTAGATTGTTTGTAGGGTACAAAGATCTTCTAACCATGTTGACAACACTGGACCTGATCCAAATCCTGATGAAGAAAAAGGACATTTTTAACTGACCTTAAGTAAATTTGAACCTGAGCAATCCTCAGTGTCGGCTGGTTAACTGTGCGTACGTCTCTAGTCCTGCTGCTTTAACAGGGGTGTACAGATCAACTTTGTACTGAATGCGCCGACCACACCTGCTGAAATGCATCGAGCCCCAGACCTCCTTAGTGTGAGCTGCAGGGCCTTTCCAACTGGAGGCTTAGGGCCAACGCTCTGCAAGCCTGTGCTCTTCACTCTAGCCAGTACTCATTGAACTGCCTGTAAAGTATTATTAATCATCTTACATTTGACAGTTTACTGTCAAAGACTGCTGTAGAAAAAAACCCAACCTTACAGAGTCTGTAGTATATATTATTTTACAGATATACGTAAAAAATTTAAAATAAAATAACCCAATGTTGTTTAATCATCTTAATAATCAACTTCAATATTATTTTCTTTCATATTCTGACCATACTCAATTAAAGACCAATCTGTGCAAATACTTAAACCATACAACACGAGTAAACTAAACTGACATTTGGTTAAAGATATGTTTTAATTCCAAAGTCATATTAAATCTGGTGGCAAATTCAGATGATATTCTAGAAACTAAATGGTCATACAGATGTATGAAGACAATACATTTGATTGTACTTCAGAGAAAATATTTAATATGGGACTTTAGATTTCTGCTTATATTCACTAACCCAATAAATCCAACACAATAAAAGTAGCAAGAAAAAAAAATATCTTCAATGGCAACAATAAGATTGCTTTGGTGATCAGTTTGGTGACCACATAACTACAATACTCAAAATATTTTCCTATTTTGCCAATATGGTCTAAATACGAACACAAAGATACATAAGAAATTTAAAAATCCACATTAATAAGGAGTCTCATGGACTCCTATTCAGTAAACAGTTCCTATTACACTTTTAAACACAATAGATTATTTAAAGCATGTTTGGACTGGAATACTTCTATTTTAAAAGATAAAGCAGATTTTTCAACCTCAGTTCAATTCATTAGTGTATTTTTTTGAATTAGACTCCAAAAGCTACAATAATTAAAACCATATGTCGAGCAGAAATGTCTCATTTTTTTATGTTATATTACTTCTTCAGCATTATTATAAGCTCAGCCTGCCTGATGCGAGTCTAATTTTCTACTCAATCTTAGGCTGAGTCCCACTGGGAAAGTGAGATATTGTGATTATTAAGAAAAGCAGAGAAAGAAGAGATTAAAGACTCCCTGCTAATGAGTAGAAGAGAAAAGAAAGAGATGTGCCAATCTACAGTGTAGTACCTCTAAATTGAGCTGCCAAACAATAAACAACAATAGGAAATAAACAATTCTTCCTTACAGAGACATTTTTAGAAGTTCATAGATAGTAAGCGCAGAATGAACAAAAATACTGATAAAAAGAGAAAACACCAAAACAGTCATATACAAATTGGTATTTATAATGTTTGACTACTTTTCTTACAACCTTTGACACAACAAATACAATACAGACATCTAGTATATTCATAAAATATTTGAAAAGACAGATGAATAATAATGGTCCAGTAAGATATTGCTAGTTTTATTAATTTTATATCTACTTATCTTAGCTGATCAAAACAAGGAACAAAATTCAGCTTCACCAAGAAGGAATGCAGTTTTGCTGCAGAGTGGTACCCAACAACAAAAGCATTGAACTGATCAAAAAGATCAGCAATTGTGCTGACAAAATATTTAGAAACGACATTTCTCCAAAGTTGTTTGATGTACTCATTGGGGTTTTTAACCTCCAGAAGCTCTCACTTACACACCCTGTACTCCCAGAATCCTAATTCCACATAATCTAGAAAAAGCACTTTTATTACAAAGCAAAATGTATTTGAAGGTTGTCTACAATGCAAATTCTTTAAAGACTGATACTACAGCCTCAGGTAAAACATTTCTGTTTGCAATATTGTTGAACAGAGACGGTCTTTTCATCAGGAGACCTCAACACATTTACAAAGGAGGAAAGTTTTTAGGTGGAGAGAATGAGGGAGAAAAAACAAATGGAATGCCTAAAATTATCCAGTATGTTAATACTGCAGTGGTACTAGTAGTAAATATTTCTTAAAATTCACTTTTACAATACAATATTTGTAAATTACAAACAGGAACTTGATACTACTTGACAGAATTACCACAAAGATTGGTGGAGCTGTAGACCTACCTGCATCTATTAGATGACTGCAAAATATCCTTAAAGTACTTTTGAGAATCTGGCAAAGAAAGAGCATTCTGACCTTGCCTCACACAAATACAGAATTATCTGCGATGCAAGGAAGGTGGAATAAGCAAAAAAAGTCCAAATTCTTTTCTGTGCAAACTGCAGCTAGCATAGGGTGACAATATCTGCTCATGTAAAATTAGTCAGGGCAAGTGCATCACAGACGTTCATTGTCTCTTACGGTAGTCTTGAGACTTGTTCCAACTGTCAACTAAGCAGCACAATTAAACATGCAAGACTTAATTCTTAGCAGTAAGAGAGTAGAAAGAAGAATATCCATGTCTAATAGTAACACCAGACTGTAAGATGAAAGGAAACTTTTGTGATCACCTAGAATTAGTATTCCAAAAATAATGGAACCTACAAACACCTACCAAGATAAAAGTAGATGCTCCCACTCAGAGCTCCTGTTTAAGCCCATAAAGACTATACAAGTCATATTGTCCATCGTTATGTTGGAAGCCAACCATTTCACCTTCATACTTTGTGAAGTCTGTTATGCTATAAGCATTCTCCCATGTCTTTGTTCCCTATCCAAATGTGGTTTTCTCACTTACACCCTGTTTACCAATAATCTGTGTTGCTCTAAGTATCAGCGACCTAAGCTCTTTATGTTCAGACCTCTCAGTCTTTGCATCATCTAAACATTGTGTCACTAATGATCTTGTTTATTCCAGGCCACTGACAAGCCCTTAAACACTGTGTGGCCATCCCTGATTAAGACCACGAGACCTGTGTCTGCTTGATGATTACTCATCACTTTTTTAGCCACTCTTCATTCATGCGGCATGTACTGGGATGACTTTGTATTGTTCTAGCTCCTTAATCAAAATTCTTTGCCCTCCCAAGTCCCCATTTGCCATAAAAAAACCTCCCTACATCAACAGCTTTCTTATATCTATCAACCCAAACTGTAATCTCATCAAAAGGGTATCATATCAGCTTTAGAATGTCTGTGCTCCACAAGTCTAACAATTATTATTACCCTTATTTCATTCTTTATAATTGAGTCCTATATCAGCCATGCCATTATTTTGCCTAAGATGGATGTTAGTCTGACAGGCCTGTAATTACCATTGTAACCTCCCTCACCCTTTCAAAATATTGGCTCAACTATAGATTTCTTCTCATTTTCTGGAATTTTCCAGTTCCAGTTTTGTTGAAAAGCAATGGCAATAGTCCACTGAGCTCCTCAGACAGTTTTTCTATAACATTTGGACACCTACTATAAAGAAATGCTGATTTTAAAAGGTCCAAGATTAGCAGCTTGCACCTGTTTTCATCCTTATTAATTGTTGAAACAAGGTACTTCAGCTTCAGCATCATCATATGGCTACCACCCTGTTTCTTTTCCACAGAGAACCAGGAGAAGCATTCTGGATCACCATTACCTTTGAATTTTACACATCAACCCGTAACAAGCCCCACTTGGGAAAGGCAGCAAGTGAGACAATAAGGGAGAAAGAGATGGGACTCCTGCTCAGGGAATAAAAAGGGTTGCAAGAGGAGAATATCACTCTTGAAGAACCCAGAAAAGGCAAAGGAGTTTGCTTCCCAGGGTTGGAACTATTAAGGATCCCTATGAATTTGAAAGGACAGTAGCTATTTGGCAGCATAAGGAGAAAAGTCTATAAGCTGAAAAAAAGTCTGTAGATGAAAATCTGTTCAAAATGAATCCTTGCAAATCCAAAATCTTCACCTAAGTATTTTTTTTTCTCATCTAATCTCTAATTATTTACCCCCTTACAACTCCTCTGCCGCTGCTAACCCCTAACTACTTCTGCTTAATCAACAATTTCCCTGGTAGCACTCTCTTCTGTGCCTCCTAAATCCACCCAGATGAGACCACTGAATACCCTTTAGCTGGGAAACTAGTTATCTTAGCTAAAAAAGGTGGACAAGTTAGCACAGAATTCAGAAAAGTAGTTGGTTAAATATGTAACAGAAATGTTTATTGACTACCTCTGTTTTTCCTGCATTATTACCCACATTTCTGCCTTTTCCACATAGCGACAAGCTAATACCATCATTAGGATTTTTTCTTCTTTAAAAAACTTTCTGAAGACCTTAATTCCAATCACCGTAGGTTTCTCCTTCTGTCCTTCTGCTTCCTTTACAAATGTCTTCAATTCCTAACTTCTCATTTATATTCATTTATTCATTGCTATCAACTTCCCTTTTTTTTCCATTTGTTTCATTATATATTACAGCTGCTTTCTCTTCCCCTGCAAGCCAGGATAGTTTTTAACTGTTGGAAAATTTTCATTAAAAAATGCCAATGAACTGACCCTGAAACATTTCACTCAAGACATCCCTAGTTTGATAAAACTTTTGTAAAAACCAGCAGAGGACTCAGAAAGAACTCAGATAGGATGCCTTGGGACTGCTACAGGGCCACTCACCCTCTCTGGGTTCCTGCCTCTGGGGAAGATCCACCAAATGCAATGACAAAAACCCACTTTCTAGTTACCAAAACAGAAAAATAAAAACAAGACAAGAAGAAAAAAAAAAAAAAAAAAAAAAAAAAAAAAAAAAAAACAAAAAAAACCCAATCCAAACCACACCACACTTTAAATTCTCAGTGCTTAAAAACAAAAGAATTTATCTCAAACTCTTTCAAAACGGAGACTTTGCAGGGACTGCAAAAATACAAAATCACAGAACAAGCTGTCTAGGTCTTAGAATACGCTTGTCTACATTACCAGTGCTTGCTTAGTTATCCATGGCTCACTCAATTCCAACATTTTGTATTTTTAGATTTGTTCATCTAACTCATTGAACGTCTCAGGAAGTGATGGGTGTCTCTCTAGCTGAGAGTGACTGACAGGTACTGTGCAGGCACGTGTGTAATGAATGTCACAGACAACACGGAGGCCTCCTCAGAGAATGCCACTGGGAGAGACAGCTTGTCTTCTGGAAGTTTGTAAATAGAAATCCAGTGGGAGTTACATGGATTTGAGTTACCAGTCACTTTATTCCTGCCTGCTCTCTACCAGAATCAGGAGAATAAACAAGTACTTTTCATTGTGGCACTTCCCATCCACAGTAGAAGACAGCATCTATTCAGAACAGATCGTTACAAAGGATAATCTCTCTTTTATTTTATCAACATTCCAATTGTGTCGTTACAACTGCAGTTATGGGCAAATAGTTATCCCAGACCTAGATTTCCAGAAGATGCATTTTTGTGATGTGCCTATTCTTTCCTCTTTCAAACAGAGCACACATGCCATGCACAAATGGTGGATAGGATCCTGAAAGCGAAGTCCTTTAGAGAAGCAATAACATGACGATGACTTCTACTGCTTATTTTTTAGTGACACCCGGACACTGAGCAGATAGATAGTTCGCCAAGAGCTCTCTCACATATCAATGCAGGGAGCATACTTTCAATATAAACTCTGCCTATTCAGAATAATGAACTCCATTGTATATTTGTCATGATCCTTTTTTTTTTTTTTTTTTTTTTTTTTGTTTCTCTTACTGCACCTTTCTGTCAAGAGAATAGAAGTGAGCAGCAATACATAGAGTTTTATTCAGTGAAATGTAGGATACCAGGAAAGCCTTGGAATGCATACGCAGTTGTTGTCTTTTGGTCTGCATCTCCCTAAGACAGCTGACAGGCATGAGAGAATTGTATTCTCTAAGGCTATATTCCTGAACTGGCACCTAACACAACAGTATATACACCTTCAGAAAAAAGTGCGTTATCTGTGAATGGCTAAGAGGCAAAAAGCCAGCAGGTGGCACTCAAAAACACGTGCTGGTGCCTGGATGAGAGCGTGATCTTGTGCACTACACATGGCAGTCCTTTCTCAGCAGTATCTTGTCTACATGACCGGACAGAAACAAACATGAAAATTAAATTGCTGTTAAGCAGACAGTCTGATTTTTAACCAATTATCAGAGAAACATCTATGAACTCTTAGTCCCAGGTCGAATACTGTGTCAATGACATCCCAAAAGTCACATCCACACAACCCAACCAGGAAAATTCACATACCCTCTGTTCCATTTTTTTCTCTTTACACCAGTGTGATTTGCCTGTGCAAAGGAGATTTCCATGCGTGATTACATTCCTCAAGTCTCAAGAGGGAACAAACTGTATCAGTCTTCTGTGACAGGAACCTGCTGGTATGGGATTGGTATCTTTTTTTTACTGCCTTCAGAGTTCAGTGGTGAAGTATCTGAACATCTGCAGGCAATTGTACCTATTCACTGAAGATGATGATTAGTTTTCTAATGTTTTGCTGCTTTCCCCCCACCCCACCCACCCTCCACTTTCTTTCAACATGTAGCCATTTGCTCAAATTAGCACGTGCCCAAGCTCAAAACAAGCTATTCTCTTGCATTGGTAGACATTTAGCACTGCTTTATTAATGATTAAACCAAGGTTGCTTCAGTTTGTGAAAAGGCATCACTAATGGTCAACAGCCTCCTCTGTCAATAAATAACAAGAAGTCAGTGCTGCCTGTCATTCCTTGACAGACACTGAATCCAAGTCTGCCACTTTAAGCGCAGCTCTCATTATTTATTCTCTTTCTTCTACACAGCCAGTTATCAAAATAGACTTCCTTTCATATTTCACAGTTTTTAAAAGTTTAAAACTTGACATTTACGAGTTGGGGGTTTTTCTCCCCTAATTAGACTTCCTGAAAAAAAGCCCTAAAAAAGTTTGCAAGGTTGGATCATATTGCTAAAATTTTAGTTCCTACATTTTTACAGTTCCTTCCCAAGGCCATGATTTACAGAGGACCCTACATAGGGGTTGCTAAGAACAAAGCCCATACTTAATACTCTTTATAAACGGCTAGCCATATGACTGATTCCTAGATCAAGCAGACCCTCTGAAGTGGCAAGACAGAGAAGACATTCAGAGAAGCCATAACAGGGATAAAGTAAAAAAAAAAATGCTTACAGCTCTTTTTTGTTGTCTGTTGTTGTTTTCAGTATGAACCTCATTGTTCATCCAGTACCAGGGCATACTCAGCACAAAAAGCACAAAATAAGCATATCCCTTCCCACCACCAAGAAATCCAATAAGAACAAAACTCTTCATTCAGATATACATAGTACGTAGCTTGTGAGATAAAACTATAACCTTAGAAGTACTTCAAGACATAATAAAAATTCATATAGTGCTTCAAGATCCTTCATACTCCAACCACAGAGTCAGTGTTGCTGAATATGTCTCCTGATAAGAGGAGAAAATGCTACATGCTCAGATTTAATTTAAGTGATACAAACCTGTATTTTGTTCCCTCTAAATGACCAGATGGGATATTTCAGAGGTACTTCTTCTTTTCCTCCCCACAAGAGAGATAAATATAGCATACATTGCTAAATTGGTTCTGTTCTGTTGCTTTTATTAAAATAATTACACTGTGTTTATATTCAGATAGGACTAGGGGATTTTTTTTTTACTTTTATTATTAATTCCAGTTCAACACTCAAATGAATAAGTAAATAAATCTAATTCTAGTTAAGGAATTTGTTAGCTGGCTTTACAAAGTGCAGACTATTTTGGGGTAAGCCAGACCCAAATTTTACAGTCCTGATTAAATTACTCTCAACCATGAGGAGATCATTTTCTTCATCATTGAGTCAGAGTTCTGGCATAACACTCGGATTTCAAAGGCAACGCTCAGAAATTGTCAGCCTGCATGGAATTCTCACATATTTCAGGCTTTATGTTTTGCGAGTTTCAACTTAAAGAATATTACTGCCCCAATTACTCTGCTACTCTTGTCTCACATAAAATTTTAATTTAGTTAAAGGCGAAACAAATAAGATATTGAAATATTTATTTTTATTATAAAAGAGAACAAAGCAACCTTTGTATTTTCTCTTTCTCATAATTTTAAAGAGGCAGATTCTTTCATGGAAAAATCATTCATGTTACCATTAGATTACATACTTTGCTTATAGCTATAAATTAAATATCAAGTACAAGTGAACTGCATTTTAAACATTAATTAGAAATTACATACCTACTGTACAGTGGATGGCAGGAAGGGCTCTACGTTGATCTGACTGTTTTAATTCACTCTGGCTGACTTAATAACACAACTTAAATTTTTGTTTTCTTTTTTTGTAACCAGATGGTAAATCTTCAAAAATTCTGCCTGTTTCAGAAGATTAAGAAACATCACCATACATTAGTGACTTCAGAACAGCACAATATTAGTAATTAACAAAGAACACATTGTAGTTAGTTAATACCTTTTCAATTGGTGATTAAGGCCATTTCTGTAAAAAACCCCAAACCCAACCCCTCCCCCCAAAAACACCAAACAAAAACCCCCAAACAGAATCAATTTCATTGTCCTTTTCTGGACTCCTGCATTTAAAGAAAATTCAAATTTCAAAAATCTTAATATTTAAGGCCATTTAAAACACAAATATATGGAATGACTAATGTACATATCTATATATTTATATGTACATTAAACACATTTGTATATGAAAATAAAGTTATCAGTTTGCACTCATCCTTGTGGGAGGATCCACATCCCCTTTCTAACTGTCGTACTGAGTTAAGTGTCCACGATTTGTCCATGTGTCCACAAAGAAAAAAACTTTGAACAGACACTTACTTAGGCATGTGGATATACTCAGACTTTAGTAAGCAACAAGTTTTTGCTACTGCCAATGATAGTAGCTTGATGTCTGGCTCCCTCTTTACCCTGGTGATAATTTCTAGTTATAAGTGAAGGTATCACAGTTTTTATGATCATTGTCTTGATTTGAGAAGTAGAAAACTGACATAATCAAAACCTTAGCATAGTAAATTTTATTAGAAGGTTGGGATGCATACAAGGGAGATTTTTTTTTTTCCTCAATAGGAAATGGTTACACGTGCATGATATATAGGCTTATAGAATTCCAAAATTGAAAGCATTTTTAGAAGTTATAGAAGGTATAAGGCAGTTCCTCTTTGTCTGAGGTTTTTTTGTTGTATTTTTTTTCTACAGAAATTTTTGTGAGTCTTAGACAGACTCAGTAAACTACATGGGTGTCAGAATATTTTTGCACGTTGTAACTGTACATAAGATGTTGACATTTGGAAAAATATTGTTTCTTTTAATCAGATTTTTATCAAAGAAGTGAAGTCCTTCGTTCTAAGATGAGTGACTATAATTAGGTGGTTCCCTAACCAAATCCTCCTACTCTTCCAGCTTTTGATACAGCTATAAGTTATTTACTCATAGAATAAGCCCTGCACCAAGTTAATGAGAAGCACAATAAATGCATCATTAATTTATGCTAGATACTATTCTGTTCCCTTCATATCTATTGTCATTATCCTCCCACAGCACTCAAGCTAATTCTAATTGATGGTTTCCATCAGCAAATTAAAAAACAATATACTCCAGACTATAGTGATGAAAAACATACCGAGTAAAACAATATGTTCTAAGAGAACACCACACTTTGTTATCTTTATGGTGCAGAATGAAAGACAAATTAGTTAAAGAATGCTGTGCAAGTATTTTTATTGCTTTTATGATAATAAGAAGATAGTCCTTATTTGTTTTGATTGGATGGTACAAATTCACTGTCCTGTTACAAATTATTGATTTGGTTGAAAATCAGTAGTTGCGTGATTTAATACTTACAGGTGTTTCCTTCTGATAGTTTACATTTGCAATTTAAATTGCATTCAGAAAGCTTAAATGACTAATCCTCAACTTGTAGGCACGCTCCACTATGGAAAATATAAATCCAGTGTCAAACACCTTTTTGTTAACTACATTATTGGTGAAAAATGTGTTACTTGTCCTGCTAAATGGAAAGAGAATCAGAAAGTTTTGGTAGGGGCAGTAGAAGTTGAGGGGGAGAATGGAGATATTTATAAGTTGCTTTAGTAAGTGCTCGACGGCAGCCCCAAGCCTAATTGCATTTTGATTGGTCTACATACAGAATTAATTTTATGCTCTTGCAGGAACGGCAGGAAAGGAGCCGCAGTTTATTTTGGGCTAATCTGTGGCACTGCAAGCTGGCAGAGGACAGACCAAGCCCAGACACGGTGGTAGTCACACCAGTGCTGATATTCTGTCAGGAAATATTTATGAACTTACGAACAGAGAGTGAGGCTCCTCGTTGCTAAAGAGCAGAGGTAAGCGAGGACAACAGCGCAAGGGGCCACCAAACCCACAACCACACCTCTTGAACCGCTCAGCTGTTTCCTCCCTTCCCTCCCCACCATCCAAAATGGCCTCCAGCCCTCACCTGTACCCATGGGCTTTCCTACCTGCTCCCATCCCCACCCATAAGGATGAAATCAGAGGGACCTGTGCCCCTGTGCAGGCCCTCGCTACTGCCAGGGTCCTGAAGGCACCAACAGGCCTTCAGAGCGGGCCTCAGCAGCCTCACCTGCGGCCTCCCCTCCACCCCTGCTCTCTGGGCGCCATTTCACCTCAGCCAGGGGCCTTCAGCCCCGCTGTAGCTGCCTCTCCAGCTCAGCCAGGGCCAGCCTGGCCACTGCCAGCCTCTGGGCCACAGCCACAGGGCTCACCTGGCTGCTGGGGGGCCCTGGCTGTAACAGTATACCACGTATATAACAGTGTAACAGTCTTACTCCTAGTGCGGGTTTATTTTAGCCTCTATTGAAAAAGCCGTTACCTTTTGGAGGAAGTGATTTACCACCTCTCTGCATAAATGCTGTCACTTCAGCTGATAGCACCCAGCTCTAGGGAAAGATTCGGAAAATCTTTCACAGGAGCCCTTCTGTCCTCCTGCTTCTGCCGCCCGCGCGCTCCCTGTCGCTCTGAAACTAGGCTACAACGGCAGCTCAAATTCATCTTTCCTGGTTTATGAATAAGTTTTCCTGATGCCTTCTTCAAATGACAGTCCTCCCTGTGCTGAGGCTTCCATCGATCTACTCAAGCGCCCTTCTAAACCGCCAAATCAGGCAGCCTGGACAACTGGCACCAGGCTGCGTGCTCAACACATTACAGACAACACATACGTTGACTACACTTAGATAGCTGTTTGCCCTCTCATAGCTCCATTTCATCTTAAAACTGCAACAATAGTAGTACTACTCCCATACAACGATTTGAGAGGGCTAATGCTAGAAATCACCATACGGCCCAAGGAACTATCGTTATTTTCAACTGTTTCTCAGTTGACAAAGAGAAGACTAACTATATTAATGTTTGTCATTTGGGGGGGGGGGGGGGGGGTTGGTTT
>NW_010973360.1:4502072-4508387 GCF_000737465.1 Haliaeetus leucocephalus
GTCGTTTTTTTGTTTTTTTGTTGTGGGGGGGGGGGGGGGTGTTTGTTTTTGTTTTGGTTTGGGGTTTGAGTTACTTGTCACACTTCTCCATGGAGAGGTATTATTTTTACCCCAATCTAATAGCAGCAATCCAGTCTGTAAGTATTTAATTATTTTTTTTATTTATTTATTTCATTTAGTGGTCTTCCATTTAATTTTCTCCTATGGACCATATACTTACAGGACAATTTTAAAGTTCTTCCTCCTGTTCTGTCATGCCTTGCCAGTAGTAACCAGTCCTCTTACTGAGGTTTCCATTCCACAGCTATGTTTAAGTTCCCCAACCTCAGGCACATGTGAGTAAAAGACGAACAACGTAGCTTTATGACTATCATGGTTTAACCCCAGCCAGCAACTAAACACCACACAGCTACTCGCTTACTCCCCCACAACGGGATGGGGAAGAGAATCGGAAAGTAAAAGCCACACACACATAAGCAAAGCAAAACAAGGAATTCATTCCCCACTTCCCATGGGCAGGCAGGTGTTCAGCCATCTCCAGGAGAGCAGGGCTCCATCACAGTTACTTGGGAAGACAAACGCCATCACTCCAAAGGTGTCCCCCCTTCCTTCTTCTTCCCCCCAGCTTTTTATGCTGATCATGACATCATACGGTCTGGAATATCCCTCTGGCCAGTCGGGGTCAGCTGTCCCAGCTGTGCCCCCTCCCAACTCCTTGTGCCCCCCCAGCCACTGGCTGGTGGGGTGGGGTGAGGAGCAGAAAAGCCCTTGGCTCTGGGTGAGCACTGCTCAGCAGTAACCGAAACATCCCTGGGTTATCAACACTGTTTCCAGCACAGATCCAGAACACAGCCCCATACTAGCTACTGTGAAGAAAATTAACTCTACCCCAGCTAAAACCAGCACAATGACTAACATGATACTTCGCTAACATTTTTCTAATTAAGTAGTCCATAAATAAAAAATATAAACATGGCTGTCACACTTGATGATAGTGTCTGATATTTTCTCATAGCTGTTCTTCATATATTATCATTATTAGCCCTGTCTCTGACCAACAAAAGAAGCTACACCGCCACATGAACTTGAGCAACTCCAGTGGACTAACTGCACACATAAACAACCTTCAATGAGAACAACACAGACATAATCTAATTTTTTTTTTTAATAGGAAAAATACTATTTTACAGCAAATACCCTTCCATTAATGCCTGTTGAATTCTACAACTTTTGTAAATTAAAAGAATCTATTCTTTCCTGAAGACCTAGTAATACGCACACACCCCCCCCCAACTTCTTGTTTTGAGGTATATGTATTACATTCCATTCAAATTATTTTCCTGTAGTGAACTTTTAAAAATTAGCTGAAAACACAATTCAAGAGATGCAAATTTTCTGTACAGGATACAAGTCTTCACTTGAAGTCTTGCATGATTTAAGGATTTGACACATATACTACAAAGTGTATTAAGCTCAATTTTCAGTTTTAACCCAAAGGATTATTTAAAAATCTCCTCTCCAATTACACTGTACCTTCAACAAATACAATTCCTGCTTTCTAACTCCTGGATCTGAAACGGTCCCTCCTGCGGTCCCAAACAATTGGGGCAGGGCATACAGGGAAAGAACTGATGTTTCACTGTGCCTACTTTCTTTGCCCTTGAGTTTTGCAACTTGATTTTGAACATGATTTATTCTGTGCCTTGTACACCCAGAAAATAATCTAGGAATGAAGCAGCTATTTTCCTTTCCCAGGTGGGCCTGTCACCACTCTGTACCTCCAAGCAGAACATGTGTGATGGAGCATTCAACTTGAGGGAGCCAGCAATGAGGTACAGCCAGTTATCAGTCCCATTAGCATGCAGTGCTGTGATGCATGTGATGCATCTCTTGACCTTTTTCAAATATGAATTCAGTGCCATCTGGGTATAACCTGCTGAGTGACATTACAACCAGACTCCATTGCTCCGTTTGAGCAAGTATGACCCCTAAGAGCTGCAGGTGAATGAAAAGGGAGTAAAAGCACAGTTGTTACCAACCTGAGTCTCCACCAAACCAACAGGAGAGCTCTAGACTTACAGAATAACCTGTAGCCAGCCAAGAGGTTTGAGCAAGCACCAGCAGGATGCCATTCAGAGGAACAAATGCCATTTCTTAAAAAATAGATCACAGACTGATGGGGAGTCTACAGCTACCAAGCCACACTGTGAGCAGCCACAGGCGTTGATTCTTCTGTCAAAGAGTATCAAAGGGAAGGAGTGCAAAGGGGGAGAGCACTCTGAAGGCTTGCAGAGACAGAAGGTGGTCGTTTCAGGTTACTGCTATTGAGACGAAGTATTGTGCATGTGCCATTCACTTTTAGCACCCAATTAATATTTTAAAGACATTCTCGAGCACTTCTTATAATTTTATTATTTTTCACTTCTACTGTTTTAATGCCCTCTGAGAACCTTGAAAATCCAATGTCTTTCCCTATTAATTTTGTCCTTTTCTATTTGACACAGTCATTTATCTGAGTTTCTTAGCAAGGCTCAAATTAACGTCTTTTACTTTCCCTCTCCCTTCCTTGTTTTGAAAGTCTGACTTGTGTCACGTGCAGAAGATAAAAATATCTTAAAGCAAACAGCACAGCACACCACAAAGAACTCAGCAACTTCATCTCTTAACTTTCCAGGGCACAATCAGGAGCTGAAGGATCTATCCCACAATAAGGTACGACTGTAACAGCAGACATGAAACAATGAGTAAGGAAATAAAAGCATATTTACTGGTTTCGGATAGCTTGGGTCCAGGCATTCTAGCATTAAGATTTAGATTGCCAACTTAAAACATCAGAGCACATGAAGTCAGCTGAAGCAACCTAGGGCTCCCACTACAAAATTAAGGTAGAAATACCAAATCCATAGCTACCGTCCTGAAATCCCTAACTCAGCACCTGCCTAACTTGGAGGTACCTAATGCCTGGGTATGTTCCATGTTGGATTTCCAAGCTATGTTCTTTTACAAGTTACTACTGTTTCCTAATCTGACAGATGCTTTCTGTGCCTGGAACTGCCTCATTTAAAAGAAACTGATATTTTGAAGGCAAACCAGTATGCAAGCAATCCCACCTGTGCCATACAGTCTTTCACTGTACAGTTAAAACACACCAGCTTGGATACTTGTTGAGAGGGTCTGTAAGTACTTACTTTGGCAAACAAATTATGTGGCACAGCTCCCCTAGCAGTCAATGAAAAACACAATTCAAAGCAAAAAGCAAACAGGCTCTGAATTGCATTCAGGAAGAGACTGTCTCTCTGCTGACAACTGCAGAAGCCCAGCTAGATAATTTTGCTGGCTAAATTAAATGCCTATAGTAAAGCGCTAGTGTCAAGTGATAAGAACAGTTCCCCTTTGTCCTAAAATGCCAAGAGATGGTGAAAATAGCATTCAGTAACCTTTCATTCAATAGCTCAGGCCCTCTTCTCTGGGCTGTTCAGGTCTTGTAGCCACTGACTGCTGAATGTAAATTGCACAAATGCTGCTGTAAGCAGAGAGTAGATGCTAATACTCTTCCTTCTGCAGGCACACTTAAGCTATGTGAGTCATGGTCTCACTTGTGCTATCCCTTTTCTTGTGACTACTGAATCCTTTTCTACAGAGTAGATCAGCTTCAAGGGCAAAGTTAAGATGGCTGTTGAGATTGCAGCCCCACTCAGATTACTTTATGATTCACATCACTTTCCTGGTGCTAAAGAGAATATGTATGAAGCAAAGCAGCAGCTCTATGACTACCACTCCTGCCCAGCTCTGCTTTAGAAATAGACAGACACGTGCTTGCTTCTTACAGAAGCTGGTTAGAAGCACTTACCATTAGGAAATATTTCTTTAGAGTGAAGGTGATGCAAATGGAGATGCTGCTTACAGGTCTGAGTAGCATGGTAAAAAGTAAGAGGGTGGGGTTTCAGGCACATCATTTATTTGTTATTTCATACTTATTAGTTAAGCAGTTTGCTGTTCTCATTGTGTAATTTTGGATGACTTTTGAGCAATTTAACTCACCACAGGCAACACACAGGATCATAGATTCATTACCCAAGGATCTGTTTGCACCACATACCTTGCAGATATTTATATTCTTTATCAGAACTACCCACAGTGGAAGCAGTCACTGCAAGCAATCATGTTGTCAAGAATAGATGACTGTAAGAGAGCTAATACGTGGATAAGCGTGAGAAAGCCGGATTGGCAGAACAATGAAGGTGACAAAGGGGGCTGTTAAGGAATGCTGCGTTGCCTTGAAGCAGGTATTTTCATCTGAAGAGGATGTGGATTTGTTAATCCCAGGTGGTCAAGAGAAACAGCAGGATAATTTTTGTTCATTTAATACAGCAGCAATATCATGCACTCTCTAAGCCAGTATGAGATAAAGTAACCAAACACTGAGAGAGAGACCCACAAAAGGATTAAACATAGAAGGTTGTTTATGTTTAATTACCCTTTCCCTTGGAGCATGAGGTCTAAGTAAACTAGAAAACTTCAAATTCCATAAACACTTGGGAAAGCATGTGGCTTCCCAGCATGCAGATAAAGATCATCTTCCATGTAACCTTTGACCTCCTCTAAATCCTGGGATCCAAGAATAGCTAACCTGGCATCATATAAATAGACTTGCTTTGCAATTTGACATACCTCAAGGAGGCGGCAGAATTACGGCTTATCTTCCAGTGTAGTGAGGAAAGAATCCTTCACGCTTGTATTTTGTTTAACTTTCCTATTTTAATGGAAGAAACCCGGTCTACTTACCTTTGTTTCATGACACAGGTAGGATATCACCAAATGTCATACGCTCTTACCCTAGTAAAACTACTTCACTCTCCTTTAAAAGTCAAACTCACAAATAAAGCAACTGTTCCTCATTACTCTTTCTATTTATTAAATCATTAAAGAAGTTGCTGATATTATCATCTAATATTCTTTTTCCTAATGCCTGCATCAGAGAAGGATTTGAAGATGTGCCATCACTTTAAATGTAGCTCAACAATAATGATTTTAAATATCTTTTCTTAATAGACTTTGGTCCTGAAAATTACTCCTTTGGAAATAAAACTCCTACAAAACCCTACTATCACTGTTTCTTTTCCTTAAGATATTTCTGAGTAGTTAGCATTTCTCTATGTTCCTTATCTATCACCTACTTTTAAAAGCCATTATAAACTTTCAAATGTTTTTAAAATAGTTGTCTCACTTTTTCATAACTTTTCCTTATGTAATATGTTGTCTTTCTATGCAGCAAATGTACCAGCTGCTGTTGTTGGGAAGGATCTGTGTGCAGTGTATTGTGCAGGACTTTATTCTTGCCCTTCTACTTATAAGTAAGATACTGCTGCTGCAGAAATGTGTTGGTCTTTGGGAATAAACCACCCTTCCAAAAAGTGAAGATTGGATTGACACTTTCATACAAATATAAGCCAGCAGAACTCAAATGGAAAGGTAAGGGGAGAGAAGCAAAAAGTGACTGTGTTTCACAAGCACATAAACTGAATGTCAGCCCATGGCCTTCATTCACCACTGCTCTCTTTCTTTGCAGAGGGCTTATATTTTTCAAATGGTGGTTATCCAATCTTAAATGGATTACTTCAAAAAGTCTGCTTAAAGTGACAGTTTGTTCTATGTAAATACACACACAGGTTAGGTTCTATCTTTCTTTTCCTTTCTTGAATAGAACTGAAAAGTCATTTTCCTAACCTCATTAACATTCTTCTAGTAATACAAGAAGGTACACATGCCCCCTGGAAATATCCCACATTAAAGCATCATGTGAGGAGTGGAATAGTAAAGGATAAGCATCATCAGGGAGGATATACCCAGACATCTGAGCACTCTCTCTCAGGTATCCTGTGTTTCTCTTTGCCTCCAGAGTCATATTCCATTAGCCAACATGTTTACTTCACCCACCTTACTGTTGGTGATGTTAGTAGGAATTAGTTTTTATCACGCAACATGCAATAGAATGAGATTTTTCTTTGTTCCTGTATTCAAATGGACACTTGAGAATATCGACTTTCATTTAAAAACAAAACAAAACAAAACAAACAAAACCTCTGTCAACTGTGGAACTAATGAAGCCTGGTCTGATCTATCTCAATGCCCTCAGGGCCTTCTCAGAACACGACAATAAACCCTGACTCCTACAATCATCACACATAAAACCACACATAAGACAGCAAGCTGGCTGCCGCCACACAGGATGTATAACACGTCAGTGCTACCAGGCTTTCCTTCACTTGAGACAGTAACTTTTTTTCTCTTTGCATTCCATTTACTGATTCGGGG
>NW_010973360.1:4508397-4558022 GCF_000737465.1 Haliaeetus leucocephalus
TGAGACTTCAACCCTTCTTTCTAATCTGATTGAAATTGGCTGGCTAGGTTCAAAAGTTATTGAAGAGAGTGATGCACACACGGAGAGGTCTTAAACCACCATTTCCTTAAGAAACTCAGTAAAAAAAGTTTTATAGATGAAGAAAATAGTTTGAAATATGACTACTTGCACACTGAGACCTTTAAACGAGAGCAACAACTCAAGTCTTTTGAGGCTCATATATTTGAATTCTTTATTTAGGTAAGAGAAAGCTTATTAAAAATATTTTAGAAATGGCAATACTAAATATAATACAAGAACATCTGTCATGGTTTAACCCCAGCCAGCAACTAAGCATCACGCAGCCACTCACTCACTCCCCTCCCACCCAGTGGGATGGGGCAGAAAATTGGGAAAAGAAGCAAAACCCGCGGGTTGAGAGAAGAACGGTTTAATAGAACAGAACAGAAGAAACTAATAATGATAATGATAACACTAATAAAATGACAACAGTAATAATGAAAGGATTGGAATGTACAAATGATGCAGAGTGCAGTTGCTCACCACCTGCTGACTGACACCCAGCTAGTCCCCCAAGAGCCAATTCCCCGCCCCCACTTCCCAGTTCCTATACTGGATGGGACATCCCATGGTATGGAATACCCCGTTGACCAGTTTGGGTCAGGTGCCCTGGCTCTGTCCTGTGCCAACTTCTTGTGCCCCTCCAGCTTTCTCGCTGGCTGGGCATGAGAAGCTGAAAAATCCTTGACTTCAGACTAAACACTACTTAGCAACAACTGAAAACATCAGCGTTATCAACATTCTTTGCATGCTGAACTCAAAACACAGCACTGTACCAGCTACTAGGAAGACAGTTAACTCCATCCCAGCTGAAACCAGGACAACGTCTTCAAAAAATCTGACCATTTTGCCTCACAAGAGGCTTTACCACGCTCAGGCAAGAAGGATTCTAAAGCAGCTGTTGCTTATAGGAGCTAGGTATTGAGAAGGTTTCTCATAAATCTAGCTTATGCCTTCTTGCTCAGGAAAGAACTTAAATTTCTAGTGCAGGAAGTATTCTGATACATATGATGCCCTTTCAGTACAAAAGCATACAGAAAACAGACTGTAAAGGCTTTAAGATTCACTGCGCTTGCTTTTCTTCTTAAGTAGTACCCTGTTTATAAAAATCCAATTACTCCAGTCGTCTTGTTTGCAGACATTAGGTCAACAAATAACAGGATAGATACACTTTCGTGTGACTTGGGTAACCAACATGAATATCTCATTCTGCAAATTATACTCTGAGGAGCACTTGCAAAATTCTACAAGCCTAATGTGATTGTAAGATTATTTGATGAACTACATAAAACACACACATTCATACAAAAAAAAATCATTAGCAGGTCATGGATAATTCACAGATAGAAAAACTGATTAAATCCCAAAGCAGTTATATACAATGAATGGCTTGACCTGCTCTATTCAGTACATGCATATTGCAGAAGTCAAGTATATTGGCTCTTTCCTGACACTTCATAGATCTTTGCATATATTATTCCAACTATTCCATAGATTAGAGTAAGAAAAAGATGTTAAGTTAACAAGCTGCTTCTGAAAAATCCAGCAATTACAATGATTCATAAGCCAAAATCTGAAAATCCTTCACAGGTTCCATTAAAATTTACTTTAAATCTTTTCTTGAATAAGCCATGGAATACAAAACCAATGGTGTTCTACATTTTTATTGGAAAAATGCCTTCACTGTTTCAGAATAGCAGTTTACAGGTGCTTATTTGACTCTCTAGCCAAATAAATTATTATAGGATTATTTAGAGTCCTGTTCCAGTGGAGTTACTCCATGTGTGAATGCCTATTGATTTCAGTGGAACTTCTATTACACTATCTGCTATGAAGTCTTATTTCTTTCTCATTTAAAATCCTCACTGCTGTGTTTGCTCATTTCATTTTATTATTGGTTCAGATTGTTGTGATATTAGAGCTAACATATCCAGAGTTAATCTATGAAACGAGAGAGGCTGCAAATCAGAACACTAATGATAAAGATGGTCTCTCACAAAAGAGAAGCTTACCTGTTTTCTTTGAAGACTGCTAGGTATAAAGAAACCTAATCAGTAAATTACACTTAATCTTTCTTAACTCTAAAATACCATATAATCTTATTTGTATCCATTGTTTTTATAGAAACCTCCTTGCAATGTAAGCTTAACTCTATTTAATAATTAAAATTCCTTAAAAGTAAAATTGACTACTTACAGGTACAAGCACTGATTATGTTAATTTAAATTATAAATGCTTTTTATTCAGTGTGATCATGTATTTTTAAGTCTTTTAGACAATCATGCTTCAAGCACATTTAGTACGGAGTATATGAACTGGTAACTTTCATATGGAAATAAGTTTCCAATTTCATGTAAATCTTTGTTGGTTTTTTTTTTTAACTGAAAGCATTTATCTTTAATTCATTACATAATCCTTTTTACATACAATGGCTATACAAAATATCAGTAATAATCTGTTTCATTCTTTTGATTGTTTGAGAATTTTATGCAGACCAAAATTTGATTTTCATGTTTTCTGACTGCAAGACTTTCCATATTTTCCTTGGTTCATTTGCTGCTCACACCCAAACTGGGAAACTCTCATGTAAACACACGCAGGCCTTGATTCAGTAAAGTACTTCAGTACTTAAAAGCACCTGTATTTAAGGCTGTCTGTGGCATAAATGTGCCTACTTGAGTGCTTAAATCTAAGGCAAGGGCTTATGTACCTTGCTGCATCTTAAAGAAACCTGATTTCATATTCAAGCCATTATAGCCAGCCATATGACTATAGTCTGAGATGATACCATGTTAATCAACCAGGTTCCCTGTATAGCAGAAGAGTTCACTGAAGAATCAGCTCTTTATTTATCATCTACAGGCTATTTACAATCAAATCTGTAGAATTTTTTTAACCCTTCATACAGTAAAAATAAGAGCATCACTAGTTACTGTTTAACATATTCAGAAAAACCATAATTGCTATATGCTGGACTCTGGGATGCTCCAACAGTTCAAATGGATTTGTGAGGCTCTATGGAGCCCCAGTAAAGACAGCAGAGATGGGATTTAACTCATCTCACTGTTGACGTACGTATTGGCTAAGCCAGACAATTATTTCTTCTTTGTAGTTACTGGAGAAATAGGTGTTTCTACAGAATTATTTATTTTATCAAAATGCTCATATGTACCACATATCTCCTAAATCATGCTTCTACTTCTCTCTACTGACCACAGCAAGAGTCTCCATGGCCACAATAGTTAAGGCCCTGATGCTGAGGATGACTCCCACCCTGCTGGGAGTCTCTCAACCCCCTCGATTTTTTTCCTTAAAGTATGTTTAAAAAATTTTCCATCACTTCAAAGCACTGATGTTCTGGTGGTGAGGATCTGTTAAAACGGGTGGCACCTGAAGTGGTAATTTGCAGTGGCTTCTCTGTGAGCATTAGGCCCTAAAAGTCAACACTACCTGAGATGCAATGCACTAGTCTTTGGTGGGTTACTGCACGCCCTTTAAGTGCCTGCACAAAGGAATCCCCTCGGTGGGTCACTGATCAGACTGACCAGAAGTGTTCAGAGCAGCAAGACCCATGGGAAGACCCTGAGACACAACACCAGCTGCTCAGCAGGGTAAGGTGGCTGCTAATCATGAGAATTGTTCATTCGCCAATTAACCGGGGAATCAAAGACAGTCAAATTTCAACAGTTGCCAAAGATCTACTATCTCTATAACTCAAGAAGAAAAAGCTGCTAGGTTTTTGCTCTTTCTTTAAGGTTACCTAATGTATTATCACTTATTAAACGTTTCCCATAAAGGTGATCAACTATAAACTACCAAATAAAGTTGTATTTGATATAGCTTTAACATTTTGCCTATCCTGCTGTTTGTGGAGGACAGATACCACTATGCTTTCACATGTTGCTCCTTACCTTACTCCAGTGTGTGACCAGACTGAAATAAATATAGAGAAACCTACCATTAGAAAGGAAAAAGTTATCATGCTTTGGACTGACCTTACAACAGAACACCTTATATAAAAAGGTAAAACGATCTGAATGGTAACCAGGAAAACAGTACTATGAATGAAAAGGGAAGAAAAATAGGTGAGTATGACCTTTAAGAAGATCCACTTCCTTGTAACATTTTCTTAATTCTGTATTTTCTGGTAGAAAGCTTATAATTTGAAAAGGGGGTTGTGTTTGGAAACATAACAGAGCAAATACACAGCTAACTTGTCTTCAAAGAGCCAGTGCATTAAATATAAAAAACAATGGAGATTCACAAGACCAAAAAAACCCAAAACCAAACCACAAAACACCACACACTTTTGGCCAGGTATTGACAAAGCAGAAAAACAGATATAAAAGAGCAATAATCCAAATAAATGAGCCCAAGAATGCTACTAGAGTACAGAGGTGTGTGACGCAAATTCAGAAAGTTACCCTTCTAGGGAGGTGTCCATTAGTCCAAAACTTTATGAGAGCTTTTGAATGTGCCAAAACCTCAAGTGCTGAGGGAAAATGCATCATCTATAGTCCAGATAAAATGATCAAACTATTATCACTAGTCCAAATGCTGGAACCCTACCCGGTTCATCATCCAGTAGTCTATTACCAGTTCTCCTTCAGAAAACACTCCAAATAAGGTCCTTCAATGTTTCACTCAAAAAGAACAGAATTGCACTGTGTACAAAGTAGGTTCTCTAGATGCTAGATGGGCATGAAAACACATCAGAGGTTTCCTAACTGCCTGCTAGGTGGATGGTAATTTGTCTGACAGTCAGTTCTAATGGAGTGACCACAGTTTTCGCGCTCCATTTTCAGGCAGAAACAGTTCATAAAGATAAGGTCACTCTCCAAGAACTGAAATGTCAGATAAATCACTACCCAACTTCCAACTTGGAAACTGTGCCTCCAAAGGAGACTGTTGTGATTTGTGACTTCAGGGTTTGTTTTTTATTGTTCATATTCCTGAGAAAATCACTGTGGAGCTCATTTGTTCCAGAGCCTGCACAGCCAGAACTCCAGCAAGAGGAACTCACAGAAGTCATGACCACCAAATGTGCTGCTCTTTTGTTCACAAAACAACACCTTCCAGAGGTCAAAGGAAAATAAGTCTGATAAGCTGATGCCAAGTCATACTTCACTGCAGAGATGGCTGACTGAAAGAGGCAAAGTCAAAAACCCATTTGAAGCTTGGATCGTCAAGTACATCCTCCACAGCCAATTTCTCAAATACAATACAGGAAGAGAAAAACCCGCAGCGCCTGCAAGCAGCTTAGGAGACTGAAAGGAAATCTAGGGCTGGTTTTTTTACAATAAGAATCCTTAGCTGAAGGTTCAGTCATTGGTTTACATGTGTTTGGTTTTTTGTTTTGGTTTTTTTTTTTTTAAACATGTAAATCCAATTTTTTATCATCTTCTCCTGAAATTAAAATGGTTACCAATATGGCTATTTAAAGCTGTTTTTTAAATAGGTCATTATGCATCTTCCGTCGCATACTAAAATTTCCTATAAAACTGGACTAAAATCCAAACTTTTATACGAACTTATGTGATACTATACCAGCTGTCCTATTTTTAATTCCTTTTTACCTACAAGAATGATGTTGAGGTTAGGGAGCCTGAGTTCTGCACACATATCATTACAAAACTTACATACATAAGAAAAGTCAACAGGAGACAGCATGGAAAGTCATCTACATCAGCAAAGAGTAAGATACGGCTAAATATTCACCATCAGCTATGTCTTTTCTGTAGTTCACTACATAATTATGGTTTTCCTATATCTGAAAAGCAAAAACAGAGAAAGAGTCTCCAGAGTGGACACCCAGGTTCAACACCCTGCACTGCCTCATTTTGTGTATCGTCAGCACTTTAGCCACTAGCCTCACCTACATTAAGGCATGCAGAAATACATAAATGGAGTGCAAATCTCAAAATATTCCTGTGCAAGTTACCAATGACAAAAATCTACTTTGAAATAAGGAGGCGGCACATCGCTTAAAATGCCACCTTTGCAGCTTTGGTCAAAGTTGGGCTCCAGCCAGGTCATTAGCAGTGAAACATTATCACGACATCTGACTTAAGAGCATGCCCACAGGCAGCAACTACAGGGTTCAGTAGCTGCAGAGCAGGGGCTTAGTGGCTGTCAGCAGCATCTATTTCATTCTCCCAAGTGCATTTATGGTTGGTATTTATGCGACTGGAGGGGGGGGATCATTCTCATCCTTCCTAGCATTTCAAAAAATTATAGAATAAACCACCTACAGTAGGAAATATTTCTTACCTGAATCTGGCCTGATTCTGTCTATTCAACAGACAGATCAAAAAAAGGCTAGTTGTGCCTTTAAAGCTGGTACTGACATTACCATCCAGTGTTCACTTAATTGGGTCACCCACAGCTGTATCGACTGACAAAGATAATTTGGTTACACACAGATTGTTCTGATTTGCCCCTATTGTATTTGAAGTGGATATTCTTGTAAAGGTCACTATTATATTGCACAATTATCAGGTGCATCAGTACCTCCTTTAAGTGACATGGCTAACATTATCTGGTGGATTCTTTCTCAAATTGCCTGAATTTAGTATCTGTCTATGGAGGCAGAAGGCAGACAGTCCACCACCGTATCTGAATCTGTCACAACTATAAACAGTTCTTTAGACTTATAAAGCTCTGGGAGAGAGGTACAATTTTTACATTACAGATAGAGAGCAAGGGCACAGGCAAATGGAGATGACCAAACCCACGCCACAAAGGATAGCTGTGCCTTAACTGAAAACTGACCCTGGGTTTTTTACGTCCAAGCCAAATACCTTAGCCTCTAGACCATCCTTCCAAGTGCAAAGATAACTGCATATTAATTAAATAAAAACTATTGGATGTGCAAGTCTTCCTTATGCACCCATCACTGAGATTAGTAGGTTTAAAATATTGTGTGTCACTCTAATCTTCAGAGAAAAGTGATTTAAATATATTACTTCATCACATCCACAGACATCTTTTCCATTATCATTTTAGAGGGCTTTAACAAATGGAGGATAGATGGGAGAAAGTGTGTGTTAGCATTAAAAATGCTTTTTTGAGGGTCTAGAAAAACATTGGCCAAGGATCTATTTTCAATACATTCAGTATTGATGAGCTATTAAAGAAGGTTCTTCCCCCTTCTTTTTTACTTTGTTACTTTCAGCTGTTAATAAATCAGCACATTTCAATTCCAATAAAGTTATCCCATGTGGTCTGAAGTAATTCTAGTGTGAGTTAAATAATCATCTTTAAATACAGATCTTTAAAAAAGTGGATATTTTGGGTTCAATTCTACCCTGGCAAAATCAAGCAGAAATAGTCTCTTGAATCTGAATAAAAATTTGAAGCCATCTGAATTATTAAAATACACACAAGTCCAAAATAAATATTGTGTAAATCCTAATTAGATAAATCTAAAAAGTTCAGATCATGTCTATTGAAATATTTCACTGACATAAAACAAATATTTCAGCCTAGGAACAGCACTGATTAAAATGTGTTAAAGGTGGATGTTTCAGCAAAGTTCTGTTTTGAAGGTTTAAAGATAAGAAGATTTTGAAAATTTGTCTCCTAAAACTGCATTCTTGACTCTGCAGATTTTTCTTGCAAAAGATATTAAAACCCAACGATTATAAAGTAACAAACTCTAAATCAAACAATAAGGACCCAACGTCAAAGACACTTCATCCAAAAAAAAAAAAAAAAAATGCCCCGTAAATGGGGCTTGACGCTTCCTTTGTAGTTCCTTGACTATCCAGTTCCCAGCGTAATAACAGAACAGCCTGAGGTCTGCACTGAGTTGTACCTCCATCTCTGTAGTCCAGAAAAGCAGATCTAGCTTCAGGAGACTGATGGAATGCAAAGGTCTTTAATGATGAATCTTTTACCCAATAGTTTCCTCTGTGCAGAGGAAAATCTTGCCTAGGTGGTTAAACCAGTTTTTAAGTTCTTCTGCGAAGGAAAGTTAGTGAAAAGGATACACTGAAAATCAGTGCTCCCTGTGCCAGTAGACACAACAAGGACACTGACATCTCACTTTATTAGTAAATACAGGAGGATTTAACCAAGGAATTATTCTTTTTTTTGGTTTTCTTTTTTTTTCTTCTCTAAATCACCTGATTTTTCAAATGTCAATGAATATGTCAATCCCCAAGCACTGTTTTAACTTTGGGGGGAAGTAATTCAGCTTATTAGAGTTGCATATGTGTGTTTTTTAAGTCCTGGTGTTTTGCTTCAGGAGACAGTGCACTCTAACAGCAATTACTGTATACATTTAGATACTGTCCATGTTGTATAAAAATATTTGCTCCCTTGAAAAAGACAAACTGCAAGAAAATGTCCAATCACAGAAGGGATCCCACTTCATTGTTAGCTATGGAAAGAGTGGAAGTGGTTTTTGCACTAGTTGCATTCTGGTTTTAATCTATCTGTAAGATACTATAACATAATTGGAGAGAAAACAAACGTCATTGCCTAACCAAAAGCAAACTTACTTAGAATAACTGAATTGAATTTCCATCCAATCTCACTAACGGGTATTCTCGGCATAATTTATGAACATTTCATTTTGAAATATTTATTGCAATTTTTAAAGGTGGATTGGTAAAGATCACTTCAGCTCTCCACATTACTTCTCTAATGCTCACGCTTTAATTGAGTTTATCCATCAATGTCGTATACTGTTTGGAGAATGGATGCAGGGCTAGAACTGTTAGCACTGTGTATGGAAAGGACTTTGATTTAATTAACAATAGTATCTCTGTAGAGAAGTTAAAGGCTATATTCATTCTGTTCTAATAAATTGGATTCAGGCTCTTTGGACAGAGAGTGGTGAATGATGTTCAGGTCTATTTCTTAGAAGTGGCAGGACACGAAACAGTGATAGGTTGCAGAATGGTAGTAAGTTCAAACCATTAAAAAAAAATTATTACCTCACCTTATTAGAAATGTACCAGTAGTGCTGCACTACATACTCGTCCGTGAAACACTATTCTTCCTTGCTTCTGTGTTGGTTTCACCTGCCAGGATGAAAATTCAGTTTCAAAAACAATATGGCAAATACATGTATGGACTTCCACCTTGAATGCACAAGACATTCTTTGTTGTTTTTTTGCCTTGGCAGTCAACTCACTGAAAAGGCTGAGTTAAGATAATTACTCACGTGAGGTATGCATTCAAAGGAGACCTAGAGACTTTGAATGTGCGTTGATATTGCCAAATGAGTCTCATTCAGCTTCATGGGTTTCAATACATCTCAATTTGTTTTGCATTTTGTACACTCCACTGAGCATCTTTAAAATAATAGCCAAAAAATTTGTTGTTTTTTTTTTAAATAATCTGGTTAATGCATGAAGCATAGAGTTGAGCTTGGACCATGAAATAGAGAGAAGATAATGCTCACTTAAATTCTCCCTAAATACAGTTAAACACCAGCACCAGCGAAACTGTTTTCCTGTATTTGATTAAGGTACAGAATGCAGTATTAAACAGGTGCACGATGAAATGTATCCTCTGCTTTTTATAGTAACTTCTAACCTAGTGTGTCAGAGGCAGTAACAACACATGACAGAAGTAGCAGTAACAGTGGTTGTTCTCATCTTGATCCAGAAATTTTGTGTTTTAATGTCAAACAACGAGGAGTGAGAACCTTGCAGAAAGATAAACGGAATATGCTATTTCTGAAGTAGGTATACACTAATCAGCACCAAGAGGGAGGACTGGTGATGCCAAACAGAACATGGGAACTGAGAAAAGAGCAAGAACCACTGATAAATGCTTCAGCAAAACCTGATAGGAGATTCTAAAGTATTGATTCTATCTTTTATCTCCTTGGCTATGTAAGCAAGCAAACAAACAGCAGGACAACATCCAAAACAAAACTATTGAATAGGGAGGACAAAGATTAAAGTAGTCTTGAATGTATTTTGTCATTGTTTCCTGCTGGTAAGTGTTGTTAAGTGGAAGCATAATACAAATGCATGAAAGCAAAATAAGAGTCATGCATTTTGTACTAGAAGACTATACATAATATCTAATTAGAGCATCTAAAAATATACCAGCTTAAGTTTAAAGAAAATGTGTTATTATTACATGCAGAGGTTGAATCTAATAATTAGTAATTCTACAATATTTTAGAGCACTTCAGGCTGACTCCTCTGTGTGGGGTTTGTTTAGCTTTGTTGTAGTTTTGTTTGTTTGCTTGTTGAAAGAAAAAGAATAGGTCATAAGCTGTCACCATCAATAAACAAGGATGATTAGGTGCCTCTTATTAAAGATGATAACATTTCACCTAGCATAGAAACATTATTTGAATTGAGTAGTCATATGAATAATCCTAAAATCTGGTTGAGGCAGTGCTTGATTCAAGGTAGCTCTGATGAAGCAACAAGCACCACCTAAGAATTATTCCCCTATGGCAAGGTAAAGCCAGTTCAGTCTCCAGGGAAAAAAAAAAAAAAAATCAAAGTAACTTCAGTACTGCATTTCACTGCTATAAGGCTTAAAACAGGGAAGAATAAACACTATTTTATGTAATCTTCCACAGACTCACTTTTCTATGAGGAAGGCATACTCATAAATTATGAATCTAATTGTATGAAACCAAGGAATGTTTAATATCTCAAGAAGCATATCATAGAATGTTCTTGATGTCCTATATATACAAATTTAATAATAGGATGGAAATTCCTATGAATAAATTGCACATATCTCTTACAGTCAAAGTTTATTTACCTTCCTGTTGTCTGCGCGTTTCTCCCCACTTTTTGAAGATTTTCTGTGGAGCATTTCTTCTAATAAGAAACAGACACATAAGAGCATCAGAAATATTTACTTTTTTTAAAGAAATGTTCTGTGATTCAGGAAGAAAGAAAAGAGTAATATCAACAATACACCTTCAGGGAAGATTTTCAGGTAATGCAAATTGTCAAAAGTCATTAAAGGGTCTGTAACAATTAACATCAACCAGAAATCTTCCCTGTTCACGTCTTTGTAGTTCAATGGTTTTCAACAGTTAAAAATTTGCAGTCCACCTAGTTTTCCAGTGAAAATGCAGATCCCCTCAAAAATTATTCACATACATATAGCATTGTAGAACCTACATTAACTTTCCTTCTGCTTTTCCTAATTTGCAGTTTCCTTGGAAACAATCCATAGATCCTCACCCCATGAATGACTGATCACAGGTCAAAAAAAGTCCAGTGTCCCAATTTTAAGGCCATTGGGCAAGCAATCTCTGGTAACCAGACTGTAGGTACTGTATGGAAAACTTTTATTTCAGTTCACTCCTTTATTCCCCTCATGACTCTGGAGGTTAGGTGCTTTAAAGTTTTGTTATTCTTTAATTAAGTCATAATTTTCACAGAAAAGCCAGTTAGAAAATACTAGCTTCCAGAAGGTTCAAATAATTATCATTATTTTCCTTAATGAACAACTAAGTGAGGATGAAACACAAGAACAGGCTGACCAGAGAAGTTGTGGAATCTCCATCCTTGTGGGTGTTCAAAACCCCACTGCACACAGCCACAAGCAACCTGCTCTAACTGGACCTGCTTTGAGCTGGAAATCAGACTAGCTGACTTCTGGAAGCCCCTTCCAACCCACATGACTCTGTGACTATGTCGGAGGTGACGTTATAGAGGTGTGTTAGACAATCCTAGACATTCAACAACCATGCACATTTCAAGCATAATTTTCTGGTGATCTTCAAGCTTCCGTGTTATAATGGAAGCATGTTCCTTTTATAATTCTTGTGTGGTGCCATTGCTATACTTTTATAAATCCACCCAACCCAAATTTCTTCAGAATAATAGCCATTTTAACTGCTTTTCTGGGCTAGATTTGTTTTGAGCAACAGCTATGTGTGTCATTGTCCAGCACTAAAATTCAGTATCGGTGTAGGTCACAGACACTATACTAGCAATAGGTAGACAAACATCCAATTACCGGGAATAGTGGTAATTCTAACAGACTCAGTGTAGCTTCCCACGAAAGTGAAGTGTGTTCCCTGAGGGCTGAAGGATTTTGGCTTCGTTCTTTGTGGTTCTGCTCAAATTCTTAAGGTAGCACAGAAAGACTTGGAATAGCTCACAGAATCTTCCAATCCTCCAGAAAATAGTCCTAGAAACAGGAAATGAAGTTAATATGATGCCAATGAAGCTTATAAATGCAGTACTTCCAAGCCCAAACCAGCACAAATTTAATGCACATATTGCACTACATTTATTTACACCAGTACCATCTTGTTTACAAGTCCAGATACTCCTAAGACATGGCAGCCACAAGTTAGCACCTGCTTGACTTTGAATGTTAATTTAAGATTTTTGGTCTTGTTGGTTGGTTGGTTTGTTTGGGGGGTTTTTTTGCATGCATGTGCAGTAAGGAGGTGGGTCATTCTGCCCACAGTGACAGTGTGACTTGGGCTTGACTTAATGTTGAGCACTCATGGACAACTACCATGGCTGGTCATTGTTTCTTTATTTTTCACTAAATATAGCTCAGATCACATAAGTCACACAAGCTATGTAAATTTGCCCTTATTTAAAGTTGCATAAATTGGATTCTTTGCTTTCTGGAATGCAATGCCACGTTCTTTACAAATTGTCTGAATTCTTTTTTCCTCAATGTACAGTTTTGCATTTGCTCAGTGACAGTTAGGTACCTTAGTATTTACTATTCCATCAATCTTATTTTCACCTGTAAATAACATCAGAATTATTTAAAATTTTCTTTCAGAAAAACTGGATAATGTGGGGCTGTTTCCCAGACAAATCCAAATAAAATTTTCCCTCTGAATATTAAAGCTGATAATGAAGTATTGAGATGCACCGATTCTCATCCTTCTAACAGAAACAATAATTACAGCATTGATACTGTGTAATGCTGGGTTTTTTCAGTTAAGATGCGCACTGTTTATAGTTGCAAGACAAAAGCCCACCATGTCTACACAACACAAAGATATGAGTCTCAATATTTTTCTGCTGTCAGCAAGTAGTACAGTTTGAAATCCTATGGCCTCTATCTGTAGTAGCTAGTCTACCTGAAAAAAATAACAGCTTATCAACTTGCCGAGTTAGATCAAGCAGTGCTATATAATTCAAAGTCCCATGTGGAGATCAGTGTGGTTCCACATGATAGAATTTTTTTTTTTACTCTTTACTCAAAAAAGTAGGAAATTTCACACAAAATAATTGTGTTAAAGGTTAAGACTGAAAAGCAAAGTGCTCCAAAAGGTAGGAAATAAAATAAAGGTGTACTGTGCAACATAGCTCATATCCTTTAGGCACAAACACTACAATCTGAAGGCTGCCCTGCATTACATCCACATACACTGTGTTCCTTTCCCTTTCATTCTCCCCTCTCTTTGCCTTCCAGCTGAAATGACCACTCTCATTAGAAAAAGGCCAAGTGCTGTGAATGAGTCAGTTTTGTCTTTCGAAAGGAAGAATGGTGATATCAAATCAGGTGGACCTTCTCTCCAGTGACCCTAATACTGATCAGCAACTGATATTTCGGATACAGTATAAGAATGAAACAAGCATATGGTGAAAAAATTGCCCAGAGGCCAGTGATTTGCAGCTCAAGGGTTTATAAAACTGATATAAAACTTACTATTCAAATCAACAGGAACTGATCTTTGAATTCAGGAAGTACTATATGAATAGTAAGACTGATGGAAAGCGGGACCAAGCTTGATACTCAAAATTAGTGAAAACTTTCTACTTTAAATTTTGTTGTGCACTAAAAATACTTAAGAACAGGAAAACAAGGAAACCCTTAAGACTGCTGTGAAGATGAATTCCTTAGGGTTCATGAAGCAGTTCAATACTACAGCTACAGTGTATAACAAAGGAGCACACAAGGAAATTAGCAATTTCGTACTCTGCAGGGTTTGGATGGCAAAGTAAATAACGCTTAGGGGCATCTACCATATGATGCAGTCCAAGCAAATGTTGAACAATTAACCCCATGGTGACCACTGTACATCTGCTTATATAAACTACTTATATACACACACAGTGTAAAAGGCAGGGGTCCTGCAGGGGGCAAAAAACTCTATATGAACTGGTAATTAAAACCTTTCCAACTGTACATTCATTGAGGAGCTGAACAAAATTTCCATAGATTGCCTGCATTCTGACATTTGAAAACTTGATATTCTATTTTGTTTAGTGTGTTTCTCTGGGGTGCAAATTACATACAACTAAATTTACAGAAAGTCTAGTGATTGACCAAATTACTTTTCAACATCCTTTGATACAGAGGAAATACCTTCCCTTTGGTTACGTTGCTTTTAAAGATACACATGGAATACATATGCACTTGAACTATTTTGTTACATTATTTTAAATAACTGCAATAATTAAATTTGATTTAAATATTTTAAGGTTTTTTTCTTCTGCACACTTAAGTTGACTTTATTAACAACTTCTATTTAGGTACTAAGAATTTTTAACACGCTTTTTAATGTACCCAGTTAAATAATACGACAACGTAAACTAGGCATTCCTCTTCCTACAGTTAATTCTGAAACAATTCACAATCAATAAGCATAACTCTGCATCAAGTCTACCATAGAACAACAACGACATTCACTCTGAAAACTCAGATACTCTATTTCCGAAAAGCTGAAGTGTAAGAATAACAAGTAGATTGCATCTGCTTCCCACAAAAAGGGGGCTAGTGAGAATATATTCTCCTCCTTCTCCTATAGGTCATTTTGACATATACCTTAATTCCGTACTAACAATTTCAAAGGCATACGGAAACCTCCAGACTACTTAAAGGCTACGTCAGACCCTGCACTGGGGAGCCTTGACCTAGCCTGTCCCAACTATGGGACTTGCTACGTGCAAGATCAGTTTATAGGAAGTTGCCTTGGAGCCCAAGATAAGTAACAGTGCAAGCCATACAAATCACCAAATCCCCACAGAAGATCTGCACAAGCCCCAAGTGATGTGGAAAGACCTACCCTGGATTTTGTTACTGAGATGAATTTCAGTCCATGAGGAAACATTGCTGCGAGCAGTGACAAGCAGAAAAATAGCTCTCAAAACAGTTTTATATAAAGGATATTGAATCCTTATTTTATTTACAGATCTTTTGAAATTTCTATCTTTGAATACGTACTTATGTATACACTTCCCCTTTCTTAAATCACAGCAGAGTCTTTTCACAGGTTTTACCTGACAAATTTACCTCCTCTGAGGTCTTGCTTCACCCCTCAGGAACTACAACAAAAGCTCATAACAGCATATTGCAAACTTTTAAAACTATTATTTAGATTGTTTGGGAGAAAAGTCTGGGTTATAAGAAACCTAATCATTAGGAAGCCTTTGGGTGCATTCTGATTCTAGACTTGTTCCTCTAAAAGCCCAAGTTTCACTCCCAGGGAATGCAATAAGCCAGAAACATCTAAGTATACAAGGCAGTGGCATCTTCCCAACCAGCATCAATACAGAAAGAAAAATGAAAAATAGTCTTCAGTACATGAAGAAGCTAAGCAGTGCTGTCTGTGTCTGGCTCTCATTCTGATATAGGTTCTGCTTCCAACACTTCATAAATATTTGCTTTTACTTCTGTGCCAAGGTCAAGTGAAAACTCAGGTTGTTACTAAAATGTCACTAAGCACTGTTTTCTGTGGATATACATTTGAAAGCTATGTCTAAAGGTGCGATTGATTCAGCTGACCTTTCCATGTTACTGTAAATACAGATATTCTAATGGCTAATGCAGGAAGCTACTGCATGTGTCACACCATACTTCTACTTGCTTTAACCTTCCAGTGTACATATGTTTAAAAGTACCAAAATATCAATACCAGAAAGATAAATGCACCCAAAAACTTTAACTATAATGACACCTAGGAGATTTTTCATTTGCTTTCACCTGAAGAGCACAGGTTAAAAGATTAAACAGAAGCTCTGCAGTAAGCTGCTTGTAAAGAAGGACCTTACCAAATAAGTACATATGCACTCCTAGCAGATGTCTATGCCAAAGAATGCAAAGCAATTTACAGATAATACCTAACCCAACTTTAAATGAGCTAGCCCAGGCTTCCAAGTCTCAGTAGCATGAAGTTACTGCAGGCATATTTATCCTGATGGAATGTAATTTATCCTGCGTCAGTGTACTCCCAGTGAAATAAACGGTGCACCTTGTCAAGCAAAATGTCGTTCACTGTACAGCCTTTCCCTCTGTTTGGCTATTGCCACAACTGTGTTTCAACTAAGACATCACCTCTCCATTGTTTGCCCTATTTGATGTCAAAACTAACCCTGTCTACCGTACACAGAAAGCAGGATGGGTATTAAGAAGTAAAAGCAAGTCCCCTTCTAACCATAAAATGCTTGTTGTTTGACCTAGTAATCAGTGCTTAAGAACACGCACATTTCAAAAACATTACCACTGAAACATTATCAATCCACCAACACACTTCTATATATGGCTGTGGGCATGCTCTGGTTTGCTTATGAAAGCATTTTGCTTAGAAGCATTTTCTGTGTAAATGAGTTGCTGCTTCTTGAGCTGTCAAATGTATAAAGCATACAAAGCAGCTAGAAATCATCCAATAATAGCGTATTATCTCATAAACCCAACCTTCATTAGGAACAACTCAAGAAAGCATTACACTTTGTGTAGAGTAATTTAAATGGTGACTTTTTTGATAGAATAATAGAGGTTTGTCATATTTATAACATGTAGGTAACAAAAAAGCTTTCAGTCCTAAAATGTCCCTTAGATAATTTAAATGCATATAATTTTTGCACTAACAAATTAAAGCTTGGAGACTTGGAAATCCTGTCTGGTGAACAAGTTTAATAGTTTGTGTAGATGGAGAGGGATTATGTGCCAAGGCAGGAAAGGAGAGGTTGACAGCTTTAACCTACCTTCACATTCTCAGAGTTTTAAAGCTGGTCCTGAGCCAATTCAGGCTTCTGCTTTATGCTATAATGCGTTATCCGCTACTGCCAAGAATAACTGGAAAGCAGCAGGCAAACCAATAACATGGCAGACAGCAAGAGGATGGGCAGATCAGCCTTTTACAAGAGAACTCTGTAACAGAATAGGTATTCTCAAGTGAGATTTCTGCTTTCTTTCCCGCATTGAAGAAGTAGAGAAAACACAGGCTCAAGCGTGAAATCAAGCACCAACTGTTGCATTGGCACTTTGGATATCAGGATAGGGTTCTTCAGTTTTGTCCATAGCTTTTTAACTGAATCACAAAATCATTTCAGTGACACAATTTAAGAGTTTGCTCTCAGATAACTCAGCAACAATGTTACTGTTTTCCTACATGGGGCAACCAATCAAAATTTTAGGTATTATTTGTCTCCATTTATCTACCTCTAAAACAGTGTTCATCAAGGAAGAGTTCCCATGGGGTCTTCCATGTATATTTCAGTGACTCGCATACGTTTTTCTCCATAGTCTTAGTTTTCCAGCTTAGTTTTCCTACCTCAATAGCACATCAGTCCTGAGTACATAGACAATTGGGATACGCATAAGAAAATTAACCTTTGTCGTGTACTATTCACTCACTGGTGCTGAGTACAGCAGCAGAGCATTGATTTCAGTAGGCCATTATCATATATTTAACACTAGTTGATAGTCAGTGCTTCACAGGAAGATGCAAAACGTTGCACAGTGAAACGACTGCATCAATCTCAGACTGTTACATGAACAGCTTCAGAAGGCAAACACTTGAAAATGTCTCTGAGAGGCAAGACAACCTTCCTTCTCCCAAACCTGAAATTCCAGTCTGAAATTCCTTTTTGCTAAAGAGCAAGTGTGAGAAAGGTTTCAAGATTAAGGAAAACCAGACTGCTATCTAAAAACTGTCTGCAGCTTCTGTGGACCTCCCCGAGCTCAGTCCAAGGGATCATCACGGAATTGTAGCTGGGGCACCCCAGCTTCTCTCAAATGCTAACCCAGGGTGATAGCCTAGCTTATACAGCCCACAGTTCAGTCTATGCTGAAGCTCCTACTTTATAACCCGTGTTATCTTTCTTCATTGTTTTTTCTTAAAGCTGAAACAAAAGCCACGGAACATCCTGACTTCTCAGCATGAAAAGCATAATAGTCAGAAGGAATAACGTTTGTTCCTGGGCAAACGGTACACTCAGAGCCTCGTACTTGTGAGGCAGTAGATGGTCTGCTCCAGAGAGCGGTACAGATTTCATGGACTCTCAGTGGGCCATACAACATTGATGTCCAAGCACAGGTGGCCCCAAGAGATCAGATCTTATTAATCATTTTATTGTTGTTCATAGAAAAGTTTTGTTAGAGTATTTCAAAGGGTCTCTTGAATTTAGTAAACCAAAATTGTTTTCACCCTCTGAGACTAGAACAAATAGATTCATGTTACTAAGGAAACCTGTCTGTGCAAGTGCCTAGATAAGAAAATCGCAACAACAAAAAAAAATCCCTAAATCCATTGTTAATAAGGTTATTTTCTCTCATAATATTTGCGGCATATGCTAAAAGCATGACTATATTGTTAAAAAGGCACTCACTTGGATGACCTACATAACTCATTCACAGCTTTGCTGCTTATGAATCTTTGATACATCTATCCAAAAGAGATGTCAGTAAAACATTTACACCACACCTTGCTATCCAATGTTCTGTTTTTATGATAAATGCAAGTTGTACCTTAAAGTAGCCAGAATTTCAATACATGAGCTTTTCAATACTGAATTAAATTTCTGCCGCTATCATCTTACAAAAGCAAACTGCAAAATCCTAAAACAGGGACAGACTATAATAAATCTCAAACATTCCTTAGGCAAATGTATAAGTATGTAATGGGGATCAAAGCTGAATATATAAATCCAAGATGTGAAAAAGAATGAAATATGCTCCAAGTGTCTAAAATCACTGGCAGACAATCTACTTGTCTAATGTCAGACTACCAACTAAAAGATAAAGAAGGCATGTAAGAGAAAATAATCTTTTCATACTACAGGGGAGAAAAAAAAAATAAGCCAAAAATCCCCTAAACAAAACCCCACAAGTACAAAACTCTTAATATGCCAGAGTCTATCTATGCATCCATCAATCAATGTACATATAAGGAAATATGTACCAAGAACCAACTAAAACACTAACAGATAAAGATAAAACATCGGTATATATTTACAGCAGAATACTGATATACAACCATGTCCTGTATCTATGGAGACAAAAATAGGTTTTGTAGGTAGAGTAAAATAGATTTTATTAGGCTAAATGCTATAATTGATAAAACAATCAAGCATTCATACACAGAAATCCTTCTCTGGGATGGTATGAATTTGCAACTATATCAGCTGGTCTAACAAAAAGGTATTAATACTATTTAGAAACCCATTTTACTTGTGTCCTTAGGACTTTGTTGCTATAGCAAAACATCGTTACTTCTACCTAGACATGCCTACCATTTTTATTTGATTTAATACAATTATTGGGATTTGATGAAAGCTGTGTTAATTGAACAATGCACTCACTTAAGTTATCACTTAATTTATCTACAAAACTCAACAAGAAAAACCTTCTAAAACATATCTCAAAACCATTGAAGATCACCTCTTACTCTTTGTCTGTCAGGATATACATAAAGTTTTGGGGGATTCTTTCAAACAGCTAACAAATCTGTCCACAACTAAAATTATATTTTAAACGTTGGTGAAAGCAGTTGCTCTCCAAACCAGAGATATAAAAAGTGAATCCATGTTTATCATGCAAAATGCTTTGAGGTAATTTCAGAAGAGAAGCACTGAAAAGTAATTCCAATAAAAATGCAAGGAGAATAAGAGAACATACAAGCTACAGTACAAGAAGGAATAGAAATTCTAAAATGTTTACTGAACCTAATTTTAAATACTTGTTAAGTAAAAGTGCTTTTTAGAATATTAAGCAGATGTTTAATCATCTCAGTTGAAAAATGAAATGAAATACCAGATAACAAAATTTCAGGTTATTAGCAGAATATCATTGCAAATTCAAAGTCAAATAAAGTAGTTCCATTGCCTGTGTGAACTTAGATGGAAAATATTTTGTATAAATGTTGTTATGTAGAAATAGTTTAGGCACTGACCCTGTAAAAAGACACTTCTAAGTTTGCGAGCTTTGAGTGGCTGACTTTCATCTCTGAAGCACTTTGGTCTCATCTAACCACTGCATGCTGCGAAAGTGCTTGACATCGAGCAAATTATATTGTGTGACATAGTCTTACAATAATCAGCATTTAATTAAAAGTTAAAGAATACAATTTATACAAATAAAGCTCTAGGTTACCTGAAAAATGAAAATGTTCCAAGAGCAGGGTATTGTTTTGGCTGTTCTGTCTATTGGATTACTTTTGGATTAATAGACCTCCTGGGAGGAGCATTGTTAAAACAGAATTTTCATGACAAGGAAAGACATTTCAAACACACTTTTTAGTGGAACATATATTAAGAGGCAGCTATTACCACTAGGTTTTGGATTTGTTGCACCAAAAGAGAGAAATGGTGAAGACATAAAAAGAAGAAACACTGCTCATTCCTCAGTTGTACAGATAAGGAATGGAGGAGGAACTGATCGGGCAGTTTTGAAGAGGGTGTAGGCATGCCAGGAGAAATGAGAGAGAAATAAATGTTCTTAGTTTAAAAGGAAAGTAAATTGTACAAAAGGTGGCTAGCAAGAAGGCAGCCTCAGTAGATAGGCTGGAAGTTGAATACAGCACAACTTTAGCTAGTGGATGAGGAGAAGATAAACATACTGCAGAAGAGACCTCAGCAGAATTTGGTGTTAGCAGAACTGGAGCCAAAACAAGTCTCTGCTCTGAGGTGTCTGGCACTATAGTTAAGGACACATAATTATTATCTTTTTCTTTCAGCTTTTGTTTCTAACATGGCAATGATACATTGAAATCTAAATCAGAGTAAAGACAAGCAAAGCAGGCTGTTGTGTGCTATATGCAACATATTGTATGATGTATCCACAAAATTGTAAGTAAACCTGATGCAACAAACTGCTTGTAATATTTTTACTGGAATGAAATTATGTTTAGTCTCTCAAGATAGGATTAACAAAGGCAAATTAATTTATGCTCCCTCTAAACCAGTAGGCAGAGACATACAGCCAGTATAGTCATGATAATGTCTGAGTCACTTGTCTTCAGTGCAATAAATTTAGATGAGGTATCCTCTATGCAAATTGAAAACAGATATCTGATCCAAAAGAAAGTGATGCTGTTTGAAACAATTTGCAAGGCTGTGTCAGGCCATACTGAGTAATGCTCCTTGCGCTATAAATTAGCGTGATATGAAATCCATCTAAACCAAAAGCATTCTTTTTTTGACCTACACTATGAGATACAAGATTATGTAAGTGACAGGACGGGTAATAACTGTTGTAATTGTCCACACTTATTTTGTATTAAAATTCCAATCAGTGGCAAGGTTAAAATCATGCATTCAGTGAAGGATTCTTTTTACACACAGGAATGAATCATTATAAAAAAGTAACAACAGATGAGCTCAAGAAAGCTCAGAGGCTGATCCTGGTAAAGCACGCAAAGTCTCAGCTGCATGCCTGAATCTGCTGGCTATGCCAAATAGAGTGAAAATATTGCAAGCACTAGCTCTCGTGACAGTCTCTTTAAGTTCTGCTTTCAATGCAACCCAACAATTCTGCAAGAGGGACTCCTGTCACCTTTCTGTCCATCTTTAATATGTTAAGCAAATTTCTTTGATTTTCAGAAGAAAAGACAAAAGAAAAAAGACTTGAGGTCTCAGCTCTGCAGAGCTTCTCCTCGCACACTAATGGCCAAGTGGAAAGTTACCAAAGGAAACTCTCTGTACCATTCTACACCCCGACATTATTTAGATGAGACTAAAGGACACTAATACATATCAGCTGGCTACAGTCCCTAGACTGATATATCAAATAAGCACAGATGAAATACATTGTCATACCTCTTTTCACACCTCCTACCTTGAGGGTGAGTATAGGAAACAGCACAGCACCTGAGAGGTCACCTTTCCAGTGCTTTCATGAATTCTAGGCATGGTCCACACATTGATTAAAGTCCTGCTGCATTACCTGACTGCTTTTCCTTCCTAAATTAAATTTGCATTGCATGAAACAATCAAAGCCAGCATGTAGCCCAGTAAGGTTCAATGCATGCAACTGTATGGAAAGCAGGTATGTCTACCAGAACAAGGAGTATAATGCAGAATCTCATTTTCCATATGTACAAAAAAAATCCAACAATAAACAAACAACTCAAAAGTCTGATTTTGTATGCATTGAGCAATTCCTTGTGATGAGTGGCACCTTACTTGTAAAATACTCATAGATTCTACGGATCTCCCAAGTGCATAAGGCACCATCATTTACCGTTGCGAGTACAGCCGCCTGATCCAAGCTAGAAGAATTAGACTGTAATTTTCCAGCTTTGCAAATTTGAACAAGTGCACACAATGCTTCCAGTGATAAAGTAAAGGCTAACTTTCAAAGAAACAAGGTGAGAAACAGCTATGCATTTGGAAACTGAGAAGACTCTCCAGTCACAGTAGCATAACTTCAGTCACATTTGAGGAAAACAACCTGGATTCTCTTGCTGCCCCACCTTAACACTAAGTTTACTAGCGATTCAGACATGGAGAACAGGTATCAGTTATGTTGGGACAAGAAGACAAAATTGTTCGGGTTACCCCAAAATATTATACTTGGGTCTATAATCTCCTAGATTCCAATAAGAACTGAAAAAAGCCAGATTTTTTTTAATGTTAAGTGTGCAAACAGTTACCTACATTGATAAAAACATGTACTCCTCTCTCCATTCCATTTTAATATTGAGCTGGTTGTGAGCACACTGGCATACCATCTGTCTCGCTCCACGTACTGAATTGCATGTCCTCAAACTGCAAAACTGAGCTAAAGGCTGAAGGCGTTACCGCTTTAATGTCTCCAAAAGTAATTACATAAATGTAATTCCAAATTATTGGTATGTTACTGCTGTCCATATTATTACATAAGTGCATTTCACTGAGGTCAGATTATTAAAATCACATAAAGTTTAAAATATGACCAGCATTTCAGATATACAAATGGTTATAGAGTGTCACCCCAAAGGCCCTCAGACCCAGGAACATATATTCTCCAATAGCAGAGTCAAAACAACACAAGAATATAAAAATTGAGAAAAATACATAGGCTACTTCCCTGAATACTCTAACACCTTCTGAACATTTGAGAGAGAAATTACTCAAATCAATTGTTTCAACAGATGCAGTAATCCTGAAAGGATTTATCTTCTGTGAACTTTCTACTCCCCTATTGAACCAGCATAAAGTTTTACTATACACAACTGTCTATGGCAACATACTTTACAGCTTATTGTTATTATTATGTCACAACTTTGCATTATCTTATACATATTATATTATTTGAATGTACTTTGGACAGCTACCTGGAATCAAAGGGGTTTTAATCAAGCACAGCAACATAAATCAGCAAGGCATTTCACATTCGAAGCATGAAAACAGTCCCACTCAATTATGTCCTTGTTCTGTTAACTTTATGCTCAAATATTTTGCTACTGTAAAACTGAAATTTGTTAAGTTACATGGATAGTGCCAGAACAACTTGTGCCTCTGGACTTACCTCCTGCAAAATATGTACTAAAAAAATCCTCATGTCAAACGTAGAAGTGGACATCTAATTAGTTATCTTTATACGTTTCATTATATTTATTTATTTTTGATCAATGAATAGACTTTTTTTTTTTTTATGTAAAGTGAACGGGCATCTGCAGTTTTGCAACTGAAATACTGCAACATCATAGAGTGTTAGAAATCAAAACTGAAATGGACTATTAGCTTACCATAATTGACAATGACTGCCTTTGCCCTAGCTGAAAGATGGGCCAAAAAAAGCCAATAGAGCAAACAATGAATAGGGTTTTGATCAAATCCTGAGCAAGGTCTCTTGTATTTGACCCATTTTTAATCTAAAAATATCCTTTAGGCTGTCATATAAAATATAAAACACTTTAATAAAAGATTACAGCCTTTAAATATAAGCTGTACGATAATAAAATGTACATGGTTTTTAATGCGGAGCTTTTAGCATACGTTTTGATTTTTTTAAATCACAGATTTTAAGGTAGTAGCACATGCAAAGTGAAAATCAGTTCATGGTATGTGATATCATGATCATACATTTTCAGTATTAAATGGATCACAATGTTCCTGGGCTGGCTGAAAAATAAGTACCATTGATGCAAGCTGGAGCAAGTTAAAGCCATTTAGAATAATAGAAGTATTAATTAAAACACATGTGGGAAAGGGACACCACTAATTGCATAGTACACAAACGAGTCTTGTGGTCCAGTGGCTCAGAAAATCTAAAACATTCATACAGGATTGATTCTTTCTTTTTCCTGGGGAAACACAAAGAGAAGAGGTGCAGAGCTGGTACTCAAAAGTCACCAGTGTTTTACATTCAATAACAGCTGTCCAATTATAGCCAAATCAATTACTACAGCTCTGCGTTAGGGTGTAACATATTCAGGTCTAACTTACATTAGGCTGTCATCAAGTATATCTTTAAAGTGTTTTGCAGTTGCATGGCACTAATGTTGTATCAAGATGTTTACAAGCACTGAGTAAACTCGTATTCATATCACTGGAATTCTGGATTTAGATTGGTGTCATGTACAATTTATCTGAAGTAAATGTGAACTGTTTGGCTGAATAGGATGAATTTGTGCAATCCTCTTTCTTTCTACCACTGGTGATAGCATGTGCCTCATTCTGCTGACAAGGAGCTTACTCTGCTCCTTCTTTTCAGGATGTTTGAATCCTTACAGTTTGTTTTGTTTGCATCTCGTGCTTCTTGAATGTAGGCACTTTATAAAAAGAAAAATTCACCTTGCTCTCCTTTGAAAATAAGCAAAAATCCAATTACAACTTTAAGGTTAAGAACTTCAGGCTATATCATGTCTTTAGCAAATCTGAAAAGGGTGATTTTGCACTCGTATATAAAGCATTAGCTCAGTCACACAAATGCAGCACCATTACAGAGGCTCCTATCGAGTAGTTAGATACCATTATACATCTGCTGCTTTATAGTCCTGTTAAAAAACCTTGCCTCTTTCCGAGCTTTACACATCTGACTTTGTCATAGCACTTGTGCCAAAAAGATTGAAATTGAACCTTAATATATACATAGGAGAAATCAGAAATGTTAGATACACTGCAAGCCTAGAACTGTCAGTTCAGAATTTTCATTTTTTACTTATTCAATGCAAGATGAAAGCTGTATCTTGTTTTCTGACTATCTCTATAACACCTTAAGCAACAACATATACCTGAAGACAGTGACAGCACAGGGCATCATCCTTGACAGTTCGACAGACTGGTTACTGTTCTTACACTGGGAAAATTTCTGCTTAAGTGAATTTATCAAAATAACTGTATTTATAATCTGAAAAAAGATCTAGGGGTTTTTTTTTTTGTATTTTTATGCTTTTAATAATCTTGACTCCTACAAACAATAAACCGACATAATGCCACTGATGAAGTTATCAACATAATATACATCTTTGCCTCAAGCTCACAAGTAATTTGGTCCCACACTGACATTCCAATACATCCTATGAGCCTTCCTGGTGAACTTAAATTTCCAGAAAACAAAGGAAAACATGTTACTGACATATCCAAATTAATCTGTAGGTATCCAGAAAAAAATAAGTTTCAGGGAAGCCTCAGCTATCCTTCAGTATTTTCTATGGAAAGCTTTCACAATTATACGGTATTTTCTGATCTATCGCTATGTTTGAAAATGTTTGAGACAGCTGCTGATCTCAACTGAGTATTTGGCAGAAGCTAAAAATCAGAGCATAGTATCGAAGAAGTTTGAGTAACACTCTCATATGCTGATCAGAAGGAAAGATCATTGCCTCTCCAAAACTGGAATGTCTGAAAAAGTGTGGGTATGCCAGCATCTGCCTATAGCACACCCTGTGTGATTAACTGCATTGATGGTAATTTTTGCTACTTTAAGGGAACACAATAAATAAATAAATAAATAGAAAGATTTTCATTGACTTCTAATTTGCACAAAACCTTGCCTTAATACCAGTTTCCCACTGTGAACTTTGTACTGATATTTCTTTGTGGGTTGCCAGGTATCAGTTTACAGTCAGCATAGACAAATCAAAGCATTTAATTTCTACCTTGCTGCCCTAACTCATTTTTCAGTCTTTATAAAGACCGTTAACATCTCATCTATAATTCAAACCCCAAACCCAGGTAGTGCCTTTAATGTGGATCTTTCCCTAGTCCGTACATCACTGAGATATTTTTATCTCACTCCATCTTCCTACCCAAATTTTCTAAAGGGAAAGCTTTCTTGTGTCCAATCAGATGAAATTAGCACTTTAGCCTTGTATCTAATGTATTTCAATCTCCTCTTGTCAGCCTTGACCTCCTCCATTTTACATCATGGGAATCAACTCAAAATGCTGCACAAAAATTCAATTTTCCTTATTAATCGCATGTACGCTGTCAACTCTGTTTTCCTTCAGTGGCTCTCTTCTCTCTGATTTAAATATAAAATTGTCTTCCTGTATCACTGGTTCCCATGTGTGCTACTATGGTGCCACCCTCTTCTCCCAACTAGTTCTCCATTTGTTGAATTTTCAAAGATCTTTCTATTGTCTCCTTCTGAGGCCATCTTTTGTAGTTGGAAACAATTGCAAATTTCCTAGAATCACCTCACTATCTTCTTTCCCTTCTCCAAATTCTACCAGAACGGTGCTAGACCATGAAGCTTATAAAACTTTTGTTCAAGGCAAGGAGCAGATGGGATGCAAATACCATTTAGCATGCCAAATGCTCCTTTCTCATCATTATATGGCCCTATTTGTTTGTTGTAGGTATCATTAACCCTGTCACAAATTTTTACTTCTTGCTGCACGGAAGACTTCTCATTGCATGTTTAAACTTATTCCAGACAGTGAACACATGGTCAGAAGACATATATGCTAGAACAAAAGTCATCAAGCTGTAAATAGCTTTCTGCTTCAACTATCTATTACACACTGTGGATTCCCATAATTTCAACTTTGAACTGTTTGTAATTTTAAAATCTTACTGTCACATCAGCCCATTTCTCTGAACTCTTCTCTTTTTTTCCACATATTTTTCATTTAAAACAAATATAAGTCCCTGCTATTTTCAGCTGAAAACATATAGAGACAAGTATGAATTTCCAATTCTTATATGACTCAAAAAGGGCAACATGACACCAGCATTTCTGACAACTCTTAGTAAACCACTTATGTCAGTTATCATCAAAATTTCTTCCAGAGAGATTTCCAGTACATCTTCATGAGACCTTTGATTAGGATACCCCAAGATGTTTAAATGACAAATGTATCGGGGCCCTGGGCTTTTCCTCATCAGTAGTTAGTATTTATCTTCTCTATTATTCATAGACTCAACCCTTCTACAGCTTTCATTCTGTACTTTAAAAGCCAGTTTCGTTTTTTTATATCATTGGTTTCATAGTTACTGGTAGTCTTAAATTCCTCAGACAATTGTCACCTCATTTGGAAATGCACACAAAATCCCCTTTTTTCCCCTCACCACAACTTCTTAAAACACTAAAACTTTTCAACACTAAAGAATCTTTTCACTTTCAATAGCCCTACACTCTCTTTCTACTTAATCCTACTTTTACTTACTCTTTCCTTATTACTTCAATGTTACCACTGTATTTACCACACCCAATTTACCACTCTTTACCTTCTGCAGCACCTCATGGACTGTTTCACAGAAAATCATATAATGTCAGAGAATTGCAATTTCTCATGTATGTTGGAACTATTTAAATATGCAACTTGCTTTGTTGTTGCACTGGGTTTGCATGGCAAGGTTTTGGTAGCAGGGGGGCTACAGGGATGGCTTCTGTGAGAAGCTGCGAGAAGCTGCCCTCGTGTCCAATGGAGCCAATGCCACCAGCTCCAAGACAGACCCGCCACTGGCCGAGGCTGAGCCCATCAGTGATGGTGGTAGCGCCTCTGGGGTAACAGATGTAAGAAGGGGGGAAAGAAAACCTGCAAAATTGCAGCTGGAGAGAGGAGTGGGAATACGCAAGAAAAACAACTCTGCAGACCCCCAGGGCAGTGAAGAAGAAGGGGGAGGAGGTGCTCCAGGCACCGGAGCAGAGATTCCCCTGCAGCCCGTGGCGAAGACCACAGTGAGGCAGGCTGTCCCCCTGCAGCCCAGGGAGGTCCACGGGGGAGCAGATCTCCACCTGCAGCCCGTGGAGGACCCCACACCAGAGCAGGTGGGTGCCTGAAGGAGGCTGTGACCCTGTGAGAAGCCCATGCTGGAGCAGGCTTCTGGCAGGACCTGCAGACCTGTGGAGAGAGGAGCCCAGGCTGGAGCAGGTTTTCTGGCAGGACTTGTGACCCCATGGGGGACCTACACTGGAGCAGTCTGTTTCTGAAGGACTGCAGCCCGTGGAAGGGACCCACGCTGGAGCAGTTTGCAAAGAACTGCAGCCCGTGGGAAGGATCCACATTGGAGAATTTCGTGGAGGACTGTCTCCTGTGGAAGGGACCCCACGCTGGAGCAGGGGAAGAGTGTGAGGAGTCGAGTCCTGCCCCTGAGGAGGAAGGAGCGACAGAGACAACATGTGATGAACTGACCCCAACCCCCATTCCCCACCCCCCTGAGCCACTGTAGGGGAGGAGGTAGAGAATTCAGGGGTAAAGTCAGGCCCAGGAAGAAGGGAGTGATGGGGGGAAGGTGTTTCCAAGATTTGGTTTTATTTTCTCATTACTGTACCCCGATTTGATTGGTAATAAATTAAATTAATTTTTCCCCAAGTCAAGTCTGTTTTGCCTGTAATGGTAACTGGTGAGTGATCTCTCCCTGTCCTTATCTCGACCCACGGGCCTTTCATTATATTTTCTCTCCCCTGTCTAGCCGAGGAGGGGAGTGATAGAGCGGCTTTCGTGGGCACCTGGCATCCAGCCAGGGTCAACCCACCACAGTCCTATGCAAAGTTGAGACATCTAAATCCAAAACTGTACTCTCTCATTAATAATGTCTAATGAGATTCAGCTTGCCATTTAGCACTATAATAGTCATTGCTCAAATTGTACTTTGCAGTGGGAAGTTAAAACTGAAAAATTACCCCAAGTAAAAATGTTGATGTTCAGATAATTAACATTTTAGTAGTTCCCTTTTGAAAATGCCCTGTGACTCTCTTCTGCAGACTTCCCCGAGAGCTTTATATAGCCTCACTTAAGGGAACATGCAATTAGGCAGGATTTAAAAGGTCCCACTGGCCACTTCAAGCTCTATGTTAGCTTCAAAAAGAAACCGAAGCCATTTACACTGTATTGTTTAGTTTTGTGACTAAGATTTTCTAATATTTAATGTAGATGCTGGAAATCCAAAGAAGCTTTAAACAACCAAGGAACAATGTAAAGCCAGAAGTGAAAATGTTTAAAGAGATGTAAAGAGGATTTCAAATCCATTTTTCACAGCTGCATCTGCTGTGACAGTTTATTAAGCTGCAAGGCAAGGGATTTTTTATTTTTTTTTTTTCTTGCTGAAATATTTACCATAAGCTAAATAGAATTGTCACAGTGTCTCAGGTCACTGCTGTGGAAAGCTGAACATTAGCATTCCCAAATGAGAACATTACTTGATTGATTCACTGAGTGAAAGGGTGAGCAAAATCAGATCAAAATGGAAGCCAACGTGAAGCATTCAGATCTGTGGAGGGAACTGAAAATGGGAGAAAAGCTGGAGGGGGAAGTAATAGGCTTTGTGCATTGGTGGATAAAAAACAGCTGAGAATTTGCCATTTTTTTGAACAGCTTCCAGGCTCTGATGGTGTACCGAGCAGAAAGTGCGTACATTTGAACCTTCGTTTTTGCAGGAGAAGCAGTACAATTTCATGAGGCCTTGAAAAGAGTTAAGATTTCTCTTTGAGGAAGCAACCGCCTTGGTTGAGCAGTGCTATGTGTGAAGTGATTATGATCTCTGGTTTGTTTGCTTTTCCTGAAACCATTAACATAAGGTAAGATCCTTTAAGTTGTACCATTCACATGTGATGTATTACTGGATTTGGTAGAAAAGCAGGAACACAAAGCCCTTTATCTCCCAGCTAGGCTACCATTGGAAACATCTCTCTCAAAACCACCTGCCAACTGCAACAAGCTGGATCTGCTACCACCAAGCCTCCATGAGACATCCTTCTTCTAACTAAATCCTTCTTTACTAAATCCTTGTTAAATTTGCAGTCATGTGTAATAAGGGAGTCACTGGTGCGCATAATACCAAACTAAAAGTTTGGTCATTCAAACTGGACGTTTACTTCAGCTGATGATTTTCAACACTAAAGTAACCATGACAGTGCCCATTTTTATTTTGTACATGTGAACAGAGCAGCTATGTGAGGTAAAGCAGAGGAGAGTCTGAGGGGAAAACACACAGAAGCAAGAGGCAAATCTTGCCTGCCTGACTCCTGCAAACACTTCTGCAGAAGTCAACAGAACTACCTTTGTGAATCAAGCACGCAAGATGTGTCCCCTTGCTTTTCCCGCTTGATATTTAGAGAGAAATCATTGCACTGTGTGCGTGCCACACAGCTAGACCCTGGAATAAAAGATATTGACCCTTAAGAGCTTGTTCCTAATTAAAGTTACCCATTTGAAATCACACAAGTAGTTCTGGCACCTTTGGCCATTCATGGATATTAACTGTTACCTGAAAAAGCACCAAAACACAGTCTGCAATTAAATGTTCTTTAGAGTTCTGTTCTTAAATAAAGAAGAATTTGTGCACAACACCGAAAGTTTTCTTTCAAGTTCTCTGCAAATAGTTTCAACATTTTGTTTTATGATTATCTATACTAAAACTGAGAGAATAAGTAATTATGATGTTGCTAGGAAATTCTGTCATTAAATATTACATGAGAAGTCAAAGGTTGCATCATAGGATGTCAAATCTCTAAGAAGCTATTACATATGGTCTAAGAAACTGAAAAATAAGCTGTGTCATGACAACTTATCTGTAGCACTAATTTTGTTATCACATATTGTCTTTCTACAAAATAAGTTGTTCTGGAAGCAAATCAAGTATAAGTTGCTCTGTGCTCTCCTTACAATAATAAGTGCACATTCCTCCAATATCTTCATGACCTACATCATCACAGGACCTTCAATTTCTTACTAAAGGCTGAGCTGAGCTCTAAGTCTTAGAAAGCTTCACTTCTTTAACAAAACTTTTTCTTTCAGTAAGAGGTTGGGGGGCTGAAGAATGGGGACCATCAACAGGAATTTTCTTTTCCAACCAGTTGTGACTTTCATGAAACTTATGGATTTAATATCTCTGAGTCTTGTCAAAAGTTGCATCAGCAGGGAATGGAGAAGCTCAGCAGTAACAGATATTGGGCAGACCAGGCTTCAAAATTCAGAATATATTTGAAAATCAAAACTAAGTTAATAAAATGAAAGAAGGATAATATCTTCCAAAAAGAAGATTGGCATAATTTAGGCTGGGAAGCAACAAAGAACATCAGAAGGCTAATGTGTGAAAAGGAAGGTCTTTCCTTTCTAAAACCAAATAGCTGGGGGACAGTGGGTGTCCCTAGAATACTAGACCATCCAAAGAACAATAACTCATTTTCACCTCCAGCATGACCAGCACCGAAAAATCTCTCATGTGGCCCATTTTCATGGAAAACTTCATTGATTTTTTTGTATTTACATAGTAATGGAAAGGATATTCACTGGTCACAAGAACTAAGAAATCACATTCAATGGCAGAGGGTGGAATAATTACCTAATTAAGTCATAACTGCAGGAAATTAGGCAAATTCATGAAATATGCATGGGTAATGGATCAGTATATTTTCCAGGCTTCTACTTTGCTGTTTTCATCTGCAATATGCATGCTAAAGGGGGAGGAGAGAAGCAGGAGGAGAAAGTAGAGTGGGAGAGCAAAAGCGAGGAAGGTCTGTATGCGGCATCTGGTTTGCAACTTAAAATAAAAGATTAAAATAGATTTTAAAAGCACATTTCAACTGGTTAATGTCACATGAGGGATATTTTCATTATATACTTCTGATATTTAAAACTAATATTTTTCAGATATGCCTATAAACAGTCTTATACTTACATATATTATAAAAGTGCAGGGGATCCAACACAGCTCTGATATAAAACAACTGAGATTTAACACTGACTTACATCAGTGTCATACTTGACCCATTCACTGAATTCTATACACTTAGGAAACCTGACCGCAAACCTGACCACATTTACTCCATGCATGTGTTTCAAATGATGAAATTGAGGCCCGTGGCACTGGGGAAAATTTTTTTTCAGACATTCTCCCCCTACATTCTTGGACCCTGTTACTCTGTAGAGTAACCTTCCTGGTTACTCTAAATTATTCTCTGCTTTTCATGGCACTCTGGAGTCTGAGAAGCACGTAAGTCAGTCTCACTGGGCCTATTCAGTGAAGGAATAGCCAAACGAATGCCCAAATACCAACTTTTAACCTGCTGGAGAAGTTTTTAAGTATTATTCTCCTTATTAAAACTCCTTTGCATTGTCAAGAAATGCAGAAAAGAAATAAAAAATTTGCTGGAAAAGAAGGATCGTGAGTGCCCTACACTGAAGTCCCATTAACAAGCCAAGATGATAGGAAAGTTATCACAGAAACTTCTGAATGGGAAAGGATGAGAAATAAGGTCTCTTCATATCCAAGAAGCTTATTTTACATTTAATACAATTCCCTTGACACAATATGAATTGATAAAACAACACAGTTAATAAAAAGAGTGAGAAGCACTAACATTAGCATTCAAGAAAATGTCCCTGGATACTGGGACACTTTTGGGAGTCAAGATTCTGCAGTCCTTTTCACACCTAACACACCAGTGATACCCACGGAGTAAATTTTCATATATTTACCCCCAGCAATGCCACAGAACATCAAATACAGAACTGGTGTTGAAATAACCAGGATGTGTACTTTGAGCACAGAAAGGAAGCATCCTTATAGTAGATTTCCAGTAGCTTTTCACCTCTATAGTACATCCTAATTTCATTTCCTCCATTTTTGTAAATTATCAAACTAGCTAAACTTAAAACCTTTCTATCCATGAAAATATTCTATCAACTCAAACCACAATTCGTTTAACTCAGATGCTAGTTTTATCAAAGTGGGTTCAGTAAACCAACAAGTTGGGAGAGATCTTTTTGGCGGCCCTCAGATTAATCTCTGAGGCCCTTCAGAATGGTGATCCTTACAAATACATGTGTTGCATTTTCAGCACATGCATCCAGCCAAGTACATCTCCAGATAGTAAAGAACAGTACAAACCTAGGCCTTCTCAGTGATGGATCCTTCATTTAAGGATATTGATCCAACAAGGACCACAAAAGTGCATCACCACAGCAGGCTTCAAAGAAGTCCTCTAGCATCTTTTTCACTTGCTGCACTTCAAGCTTTTAACCAAACTTAGCTCTTCTTCCATGCCACAGTCCCTGGGTTGCAATTCAAGTAAAGGACATAACAATCATGTGGAAGGCCTGCGTGTTAAACATACTACTGGGTTCCACTTGGATGGGTTTGTTTTACAGGTGTACAGGCACTGAAGTTGTTATTAAACCTTCCCCCTGTTGTTATTTGAGTTTATGCATGAAGCCACTGTAAAGACATATTTTTAGCCTTGTGAAGTGTTTTCCCCCCTCTCTGTTAATTATCAAGTACCTGACTGATTGCTCATGATTGATGACTGATGGGGAGAAGGTTCAGCAGGTGTTAATGGTTTGGTTAATGTGAGTGGCACAGAAGAAGGAAGTGGCCCAGAATTCCATCAAACTATGCTTGCTGCTGTTGCCTGTAAATGGTTTTCTCCATGGCAGAGTGTGTGTGAATTTGTATTATAAACTGAAAATTTCTGTAAGGTGTTATTACTTAAAAGAGTATTACTAAAGGAGTATAATTATTTCTGTTCTTTGCTTATGGAAATTGTTGTTTATTTAAACTTTGAAGTGACACAGAAGGTATAGTCAAGTGAAGAAGAATTTCAAGTGGAATAATCAAACTAAATACTACAAACTGAATTCAGCATCAGGAAAAATATCTTGCAATGTAATCTAAAACCCAATAACTTCATACAATTATGAAGATAAATTCATTTACATGGAAGACTTAAATAATTTTTGAAGCTAGTAATCGAACAGGAAGTCATCTTAACAGCACAATGACTTCCTCTGAGACACAGGAAATGCAGCCAAGTTACTTAAATAAAAAAAAAAAAAACACAAAAAAAAAACAACCGCCAAAAAAACCCCGCACAAACAAACAAACAAAACACCCAAACCCAAATCTGAAACTGATTTCTAATCAACTGAAACACAGACCCACCTTTCCAGTGTCTTCTGCTTTGGTAGACTCCATGCTGTCGTGGTTATTTTTACATGTTCATAAGCATTACTCCCCATTCTGTGTTTGTCAGCTCTTCTTAGAAGCAGATCCTGAAGGGAGTAGGCTGGTGTTTCTGCCCGCATAGCACTTCAGTGACAAAAATCAGGATACCTACAAAAATCCTCTGATAAGATTGGGTTTTCTGTAATTTCATGTAATCCATTACATGCATGGGATGTACACAACTGAAGTGACTAATCTATTTGTGCATACAAACTTGTAGAGGATGGATGTGAAAGAGACGACCTGATCTTATTTTTTTTAGTTTCATTTATATATTCTACAATAGTTATCTTTTTCTGTTTCCAAAAGGGGAAGAATTCCTAGAAACAATAAAAACCTCAGACCAACAGAAAATCCATAGAAAGTTTTTAGAATGTTTATGGAAAAAAAACTTAATAAATAAATAAATATGAAAGAGGAGCCATCTTTGGGCTAAATTAACGCTTAAACATGATTCAAAAAGGCAGCTAAGTTGTCAACATTCTTTCAAAACCACAATTTTAAAGTGAAAAGTTAAAAAGGTATAGAGTATATACAGTTATTTATAAATATATATTTCTGTGTATAGCTAGCAGTTAATTCTTTTCTATAGAAATAATAAAAGGTTTTTTATATAAGACATTTTAGAGGTAAATACAAGGCTATGTGTATTAAGCAAAATTATGAAACAAGTCAGAAAATCAAGCTAGTCATGTGCCTTAATGTTAAAATGTGTATTTATATTAATTTTGAAATACACACTATACAAATCTGTATTTGTAAATCAAGATAAGCTTGATGCAATCATCTCCTCTAAACTATCACATAAGACAACCTCTGAATCTCCTGTCATCATTTCTTTACTATAAGTGTCACTGTAATTCATAAGAACCTACTTCAGAACATCTTGAAATTTTAGCCAGTTTTCTATTCAAAGGTTGATGTGATAAATGAATTCCAGACTCAAAGTTTGAATCCTGTTAATCTAACTCTAGGAAAAAAGGGTTTCCCAAATTAAGTACAAAACAAAATCTGTTGTGTTTACAAAGGTACAGTAATTGTGTACATAATGGTTATAATGTAATTTCTTTTAGGTTTTAGAAATGTGAATTTCATCCTATAGGAACATGAAATACCATGTGCTGCTCACATCAAGAACTGTTTAGAAAATAGTTTTATAGAAAGAAGCTCTTGGCTTTTAAAAGCAGCTAAGAATTTTAGGTCTAAAATTCCTGTCAAGTTCCAATAGGATTTCTACTTCTAAATCCATTAAGACATTTTATAATGCCCCATCCCTTTTGTCTCTACCACATTGGCAAGTCTTTTCTGAAAACCTGTTGGTGAAACTGATTCTTTTTGCTCCTGAGACAAAACAATGAAGTCTTCTTAAGAGCAAGGAGAACCCTTGCTCCTTCTAGATTCTGAACTCTTCTGTGGGAACAAAACAATTTTAGCTTAAACTTTGTGAAGACTTTTACTCTAAGTAGGAATAGCAAGTAAAACATCTATCCTTTACCAGACTTCAATATGTTCAAGTTGAAAAACCATGTCAGTGACTTCAAGAAATTGGTAGACTATATAGGGCTTTTTACAATGATGTTAAAAAAGTAAATAAATAAAATAAAAAGAGGGGGGTGATCTTTATAGCAGCAAAAATAGGAAATTTGGACATATGAATAAAAGACTTTCGAGTAAGTCAAAGGTTCAAAAACTGAATTTCCTTCCCCTCCAACTCAACTAAACAAATATACCCAAAGCAATATTCTTGTTGCTTTCAGTAGCAACTGGGTACAGTTTCAATACTTGTAACAAAACTCAGCAATGAATGTAAAGGAAATGTGGAAACTACCAAAACCCCCATGTATATTAATGGGTTTGGAGTAAACTTGTTGCGATCAAGAATTCAGAAACACAGGAACCTACAGTAGGAGCACTACTGTTTGTGCTGCATCCCAAACAGCTCAGGGCATGCATTTCTGGATTACATTTTTCTCTAAAGAGAAATTTTACCACCTCTTCCTAAAGTGGCAGTCAGAAATTATTATTTCTTGACAGTGATATGTGACCATCACAAATAGTGCTTTCTGAAAGCAGTACTTCTAGTTACTATGTACCACATCAAGAATGGCAGGTTTATAGAGGAAAACATTGGGAACTACCATACTTAAATATTGTGATACAAACCACAAATCTCTTTTTTTCAGGTTTGAAGAGGTGCTTTTTGTACATACTCCAAAGAAGAATAGTCTGCAATGGACATGCACATCTGTAATACACACACACACACGCCATTAAATACATCTGGCATACATATATCTGTTGTCTCCATTACATCACTAGGATGTTACTTCCCTAGCTTGTCAGATTGAGTCATTGTGACTTCCCTATTTCACCTAGACAAAATTTTAAAAATTGTATGTATTACATATCATTTATGCTGTTACTATTGTTACTCATTTGTAAGAGGCTGATTACAAAGACAGAAAATCTTTGTAACCAGCCTCTAAAAAATAGCTTTTCCAAGTACTATTATGGGAGTTTCCATCCTTCTTTTGCCAAATATCAGTTATATTCCACAAATATTCTATGTGGGGGCTTGAATCTTTGGGGAAATTGGCTTCATGACAACAATTTCCAATAAACAACCTAGTCTTGTGGTTCTGGTATGAACCCTCACTAATGAAAGATGACATTTCTTATGGAATGAAAAAGGACAAATTGAGAGGGGAAACAAATGTTACTGTTTCTAATCTCTAAGGCTAGAGTATTTTATAATATGTAGTTTATTGAAAAAAAAAGACCTTATGCTTATTCTTTTAAAAAACAAATACTTTTTTATAAGGGAAAATTACAATATTTGATTAATATTATTATAGCAAATGGATTACTAAATGTTTCTGGCAACAACACAATCCAATATCCAATGCACTATTCTGCAAGCCAGTAGTATATTGCCTTTTTAAGGACATGCTAGGGACCTCAATAAATACCAGTCAAGAGCAAGAGTGTTACTCACAGGAGGTAAATGAGTTATATGTGCACAGCCTGAAAGAACGAAGCAAAATTTTAGTAAAAATCTTTGAAGTGTTGTCGGATGAAAGAAGCAAAAGCTTTAAGTTTAATGGCATAAATAGATGGAGAATAAATTATGAGTAAACTGGACCACCTGGGATTCTTAAAATTGTCTGAACTGTTTAAGTGAATAAATGACGCTGTATTTCCAATGTTATTAGCATAGCCACAATATGCTTAAATACATCAAAAGCATATGTTTATTTTACGTATTCATCCTTAAAAATCAGATCTATAAAGCAATGTGAATCCAAAATAACCTGGTTTTGCAGTGTCTCTCCCATTCTTGTTTTTTTGTTTTGTTTCTCTTGAAATTAAGTCCTTAAATAACATTTGGTTTAGATGAATTGAAGAGTTATTAGATCAACCAGAAAAGTGGAAAATTGATCAACAATGCAATGTTATCAACTTCAGATCATCGTCATTACCACTTCTGCTGACCCCACTAAGTCTGACATTAGATGTGATCATTAGGGCATCTATCTGGTCTGCCTAGCATTTCGGATTTACATTAATCAAGGACCTGTTAAGGCTAGACTTTAGTATTCAGTCCACCAAAATAATCTCTAAAGATGTTTCTTCCTAGACTACATCATTACTGTTTGGTTTATGCCTCGAACTATGAGGGGGTTTAGCCCCAATTAATTTTATGCCATCTAACGTAACTGCACATGTTCTCAATACCCATACAGATATCTAATCCCCCTAAGCTCTTTACCGTCTTGATATCTCACAGCAATAATTTCCCTAAGCTAATTATATATCGGGTAGAAAAATATTTCCTTTTAATCTGTCACCTCTCTCTACACAATCATCCCTTAACCTCCCACAGTCCCATAACCAATCTTCTGCCCCTCAGAAATCCACTGCTTGGCATTCAGACCCCTACCAATTCATCTGATAAGCCTCACTGTCTCTGGCTACTGTTTCTTCTAATTCACTGAGCTCTGACCTCAGCGAAGACATCCAACACCTTCCTTTTCTAATTCAGTTCACCTCTAACATTTTCTTAGTATCTATATCAGTTGGCCCTCTGTATTCCCCAAAGCAATCATGTTTTCCATTTGGTGATTTTGTGTCACCATGTGCACCCTCAACCGATCGCTGTTTCGTATGTCTAACATCAGTTGTTACTATATATCTATTATTCATCTATCCTTCTCAGTACCCCAGACCAAAATGATTTTGTGACTTCACCCATGAATAACATGTTTCTTGAATTCCTTCTCCAGAACCTGATATTCCCCTACCCAGGCTGTTTACTTATCCCATAATTTCCTGCGCTTATTGTCTTTTCTTATCTTCACTTAATGAAGGTGAACTTTTCCAAACATTTTGGTAAGGTATTATATTTGAATGATAGGTTGTGACTGAACTCTGAACCATGAAGAAGGAAAGCAAAGGAAAAACAAAGCTGATACAATGCACAGAACACTGCTATTGACCTTACCAAGATTACAAAAGTATTGGAAAGTAGAAGCTGGTAGAACTTCCTCCTTAGTGCACAACAGTCCCAGTTAGGCTTAATCGAGGACAAAGTTTCTAGCTTCTTCTAATTTCCATCCAGTATAAAGTTTCATTTATATTGGAAAGGAAAAGAACCAATCCCCACGTCACTATTACTCCAAACCAATCTCTACATTGCACGCGTCCAAAATTATTCTCTCAAAACTGTGAGTGCCAGGCCTACAGCTCCAGCTGACAAAATCCTTTCCTCTGCCCTTACAGATGTATACATCTGGCCTCCTTACCTTCCAGAACAGACTTCAGTATTTCTTTTGTCCTCTTCCTCTTTCAAGGGGTATCTTGGTAATTAAAACTGAGCCATAACACTTAGTACGCATTATTGGAAAAGACTATGGTTGTGTCAAGAAACAAGATCAAAAAGAAAGCAGTAAGATCAAGTATGACTAATGTGAAGGTGATATAAAGAGTTCCAAGAACAGTAGAGCATAAAAGCAAGACCTAAATCATTCTGGCATCCAAGAAAGCAAGTCACAACAGACAACTATGGGCAGAGCGCAGCACAAACTAACTACATGTAATTCTCTAACATTCATTTCTTCAAAATATTGTGGGCAGAAAGCAACCATCAAAGTCTTTACGTGTCATTCATACACAACTCATTTCTTCTCTACTTTCATTAGGCATTATTTTTAGGTGTTATTTACAGCATGTGAGGCTTCTTTTTTAAAATTAAAGTTTAGATTATACTTTTTAAGAATTGACATCTCTGATCTAGTTTCTTTTGTCATCTAATTTGTCAGGGTGGCACATCAAGTTAGATATTTTTAAATGACACTTGATTGAAATATCACATTATAGGCACATTTTAATTAAATAATTTATGTGCAAATGAGGCCTATACAAGTAGACCAAAAGCTATGACTATAATCACAGATATGTTTCCTTAATATAGACACATTACCCTAGCATATGTTTTCACACACATCCCTGAAATGCTTTTTTTTCTTTTTTTTTTCCTTTTTACACACATGCTTGATGACTTTTTTTTTTATGTCAAGAAATCTGCAGGTTAATCTAAGAAAACACTGTAACAGAGTTACCTTTCTAATTGTAAAGATTTCATTTTGCCTTCAGGATGCGTGAGCAAATAAGAAACATATTTAATAAATAAAGAGTATAATTTACTTTGGTTAATTTAACAAAATCCTGAAGGGCCATGATGTTCTGTATTACCAGCAGGTAAATCTTCTGTGAGCCACGGTAAAATATTTTATATCAACAAAGCTGGACCCCATAATCAAATAATGGATTAACAGATATATATTTAAAACTCCATGTGCACAGTATTATTAGCTATAGATGGTCTTTGCTGAGCTGTGTAGGCTTTAATATGACCTTGTCTGGCCACTTACTAAAATGTAATTCTCTATCTTGTCACAATTGTCTGTGTGTGTCAGTTGTAGGATTCAATTACATCCAAATAATATCCAAAGAAATATTTTTCTGAAGTGAACAAAGTTTTTATTATTATTATTATTATTATTTATTTTTTAAGCAGAATTTATGCTTTAGATCTGGAATAAGAGGGTTTTGTAGATGAGCATATCAAAGCTGGCCTAAGGAAGATATCGTGACTACTACTGCGCATCTCTGGACAGTTAGAGGTACAGTAATTCACAAGTGACATAATGGTTACTAAGTTGTACATTGTGAATGGTATCAGAATAACAATAAAAGGCCAAAGTATGGAACCACTCAGCCTTGCTGATCCTTGTACCAGATATTTTATTTTACTTAAATTCAAACCTGAAATTTCAGCTGTGATAACTTTCCCTGCTCAGTACAACAGAACTGACCTTCAAGAAGCATCACGAAAGAAAAGGAAATTTGTCATTCTTAGACAAGAAAATTCAAGCCTTATCCTTCCCGCATTTAACAGATATGATCAGTTGTTCAAATGCAGACTCTAAATTACTCACTAAAAATATCCATGAAAATCACCGAATCATACCTATTATCAAAATTAAAGCTGTAAAAACAGTTAGTACATGGAGCATCTAGAGTCATCTTTGTGTACAAAAATTGTTTTGTCATGAGCACCTCCAGGATGGGAATTATGGGCCAAATGTGAACGCTTTGATTATCAGATACTATTATGTCTACAGCAACATGATTTATATAATATACATAATTACAATTTGTGCCAGTTATACCCCAAAAGCAACACTTTCCTGATTTTCACCAAAATATTCCTGTCGATTCTAAAAGTATCACTGATGACAAATCCCCTGAAAACAGCCCAGACAGCCACTTGAATTATTTTGTTTTCTCTTTGCAAAGTAGTATATAAAATTTAGAATTGTTTTCTGTAGTAGATTCTATATTCTAAGCTCATTGCAAAGATAAATCATTAATTCAAGAAATTCCTAACATTCTTTAAAGCAACTAGAAGATTAAAATTCTCTGTCCCTCATGATGTCAAGGTTTTCAGATTTATTATTGCCATAGACACACAGCCTCTGTAAGTCACAGATGTATTTGCTGAGGAGAAGGAAACAGCCCTTTTCCAGGGCACTGATTTCTTTTTGAGAGGATAAGCCATTTATGACAGAGACAGTTCCTTGTATTTGAAGAAAAACAAAAACCAGCAGCTTACAAAAGGAGATTTTAGAATAATTTGCCATGGTCCATCCAAGTAGCCAAGGTCATTAGCAAAACAGGTCGTTAAGCTTTTATGAAAGAAGCTATCACTGAGCTTCCTCCACTGAGTTATTGTCTATGGAACCACAGTCTATTCCCCTAGTTTACAGAATCTAAAGAAAAATTCTTCAGCAAACAGAGATGGGAAAAACCCTGATGCAATCCAAACCCCAAACCAGCCTTAAACTCATTATAGCTCCCCATAACTGTGATAAATAAATTGTGTCTTCCTTCTTGACCAACCTGATTTTTAACTTATATGAAAATCTATTCTGACCATCCTTTTTATTTTTACTGTTTTCATTTAAGACCTCTTTATGAGGTCTGAACTAAAAGTGCACTATACAGCATAAGAAACTCTCAGTCATTAATACACTGCCCCATCTTAAAAGGGATATTATTAGAAATCTCTAAAAAACTTTTAATATTAACATTGCAGAGGCTAGAATAAGCAGATAATGATTGCTAGGGTTTCTTTTTTTCCCATGTATTTAACAAGTAAACCACCTCAAAAATATTTCAGTTATCTAAAAGACCAAAGGTACATAATTCTGCACAATTATTTTTACCTTCAGCTAAGAATTCCATGCAAAGGTCAAAACATTGTGAAGCGTACCATCTATAAAATTCTAGAACACAAATTCTGCAATTTTAATCTTTCTGTGTAAGCCCATCAACATCCATAGCACTAACCATAGAATGTAATACTACCAAATTAAGTGATGGCCAAAGCAGATTAGTTTTCATGGAGCACTTAAATTTTTGATGGACTGTACTGATCTTACCTCAATTAAATTATATTGTATATTTTAAAGGGCTGTCAATTGTTTGACATGAACATAAATATTGCTACAGCAACAGACTAACAAGAACTACAGTCCAGTCTTTAAAAACAATAAATTAGCTTTAAACATAAAGTTAAAACATGGCAGTTTGTAGTAGCTCAGTTTCAAAACAATAAACCATCTGCCTCATTAAATCATCAAGAGCACTCATCCTTTCCTTCCTCTTGGCTAAATCTGTTCTTCTCAAAACTGTTGAGCTGTAGCCAGGCCTAATTCACCATCCTTTCAAGAGCTGTTCCTCCTCTGAATAGCTAAGCATCATCAGCTGGCTTGCTTACTTAATAACTGCCACCCTTCCCTTGTAGATGGAATAGAGAATTTCTTTATTAGTTTCATACTCAGGAAGGTGAACACCATACATAGAGAGTAGCAAGAGAAAGTGGTGGATACTCTAATTGCCCCACTTACATGCCCCTGCCAGAAAATATCATCTTCACAAGAAATAAGAAATATCAGTGATTCTTTGTCCTAACAGAGACCAGCAAGCATCTCCCCTCAAGAAATATATCTTTCCAGTTAGGCCAATCAAAACACTGTTAATATTCCCTTATGAAAACTCCAGCAAACATATATAAATATCTCACCTTATAGACAGCTATCTGGGTTTTTATTTTTTCCCTGCAATAGAATGAGCTGATTACAGTACAACATGTGGCCTACAGTAAGAGTCAAACAAGTCCCATAGTGGTAAATTCTATCTAGAAGCTGTGAACAGAATAACAAATAGCTCACTGTCTTGATATCAATACCATCAAAATAACAGGAGCCATAAGAGTAATTACCAGTGGCACTAGGATAAAAGCATAACAGAGGCTTATTATCAGAGGCAGTCAGAAAACATTTAGAAGAGAGTTCTGCAGGGAAAAAAAGTCTGCAGAGTGCCTTTGGATTTTGTGGAGAACAACCTAATTTCACGCAAAGCCCAGAGAACATTTCTGGAAAAAGCTGTAAAAGTCACACGGTCCACACTTTGCCTGAGAGCCGACACTGCTTTCCTTGCATGTTCGTGACAGATACTTGACTAACAGCTGTTTAAAAATTTCCCAAACCAGTGATTCCTTCATCTCATTGGGCAATCTACACCAGTGCATAACTATCTTTACCAGCAGAAAGTTTAGATTTATTTTTAGAAGTGTGCCTGCATGGCCAAAATATGTAATGGGATGACCTCAGCGCTGAGTGAAGAAAGCAGCTTAATCTAGATGGTTTTGTTTATACATGAAAATATGATGTTTTCTATTCCTTCAATAACATAATACTGGTGATGTAGGCTCAGTTTGTAATTCACTCTAAACTCTATATTCTGAGGAATTATTGCCTAGTTATTCCTATCCAAGCACAGCATTTGTCAGCAGGATGCAATTCAAAAGGGAAAAAAGGGGGGGGGGGGCGGACGACACCAAACCACCTGTTGGGGCAAATTTTTTTTTTCTAATCTCAGAAATAACTGCAGCCCTACCAGGCTTGACACCATGAACAAATAGGAGAAAAGTGCTTTCAATGCCAACACATGAGTCATTAATAAAACACTGAAGGGAATCGGATGCAGGATAGATCCTGCCCTACATAATGCACATGTCCAATCTAGCAACGCACCACTCATAAACTAACTTTAGAAGTTTTATTTTGTTTAATGAGCAAAATGCTGTTTAAATATCTCTCCTAGCTCAGAGAAAGCAGAGGTTGGGATTTTTTTTAGGAATTAATCACAATAAGAGATGTTATTGGTTCTTCCTTGATCCTTCGTGCTGCAGAAAAGTAATACTGGAAGTCTTGCTCACTTTTGAAGACTGCGACCATTGCCATTGACTTGGACTTCTGTGCGTGGTCTTTATTTTAAATGTTTTATCCCCAATATTGCTTTTTTAATCAGAAAATTTACTGAGCTATTTTATTCCAAAAAAGTTCATCTTCCTTCGGACACTCCCTTCCCTCCCTCTCCCCATTTATAATAACTGTTGTGCTATTTTGTTACATAGTAGTCCTTCCCTCCTGATAATTCCAGTTCCTTTTTTCATGACAGTGATAGATGCATCTGATAAGTCATAGAAAAGTAAACTTGACAACATTTTCTACTTCCAACTCAATTTCTAATCTGTTTCTACATTGACTCTTTTGCTCCAGTTAACAAAAAAATGATGTCTCTGAGCTCATATCAATTTTAATATTTACAACCTGTCAAAATGATTCACATTCCTCACTGAAGTCTTAGCTCAGGTGTTTCATTGATCAGCTCCCAAATCCCTTTCTTTAATATGAGCCTTAAATCAATCTCTTAGAGCTGGCAACATCCCTCACAGAAGGTAAAAAGACATTTTTAGTGCAGATAAAAGCGAAAGCAAAAGACCTAATTCCTATTTAGTTAAGCGTTGATCAACAACAACACTTTCCTGAAGTTTCAAGAGACCTTATACAAACAATCAGCTTGCAGTAAGAGGAAATACTGTGACAAGAAGGTCTTTTTTGTTCAGCATCAGTGTCAGGTTCCATCTTCCCTTGCGAGGAGGGTGTGCGCACAGGGGACTGCCCGCCCCATCTGGAGGTCCCCCCTGGATGCTCCCGAGCGCGAGACCTCGGTGCCACGCGGATTCACATAGCCTCTTTACTCTTCCCTACTTCTGCGCTCCCAGCGTGCTGACGGAAGAGGCAAAGGCAAGTGCAAGTCCCCAGCCGTCTCCATGGGAAAAATCTAAATGGTGCCAGACGGGGCCGCTTGGATTCAGAAATAAAGTGTTTTTCCAGAAATCAAATAACATGTTGGGTTGGTGAAAACAGAAAATTTCATACAAGTGATTTAAAATAAATAAATCAATCAACCTTTCTGCAAGCCCAAGCACTGTAGTAGTGCGTTGCCTTCTTGCAGCTTTATACTCCATTTCAAACTGTGAAAGATCCAAGGTGAAGACTGAAAACATGAGACTTTACAGTCCTCAGGGATTCTGCCAGCCCCAAGACAAGCAGCCCTGCAGGACAAGTGCTAAATGTTACATGTAGCTGTGAACTGAATGTCAATGAGAAATATGAGAAAAATTTGTGATTTTATGTTTCCATTAATCAACTTGCTCCTGACAGTCAGCCTTGTTTTATTAACATAACCAGATAAACACACACGTGTGTCTCATTAAGTCCAGAAGGAACCAGCCAGCAAAATCTTGCAATTCATCAGGTAAGGTCTTCCATATTGAAATGACCTCAGAGGTTTTATAGGGCCTTGAGTATCACAGCTGCATTAAATATCCTCAAACTCCTAAATCTTATGCTTCGGACAATATAGTTAGGCCAATTTCACATTTAATTTCTCACTCTTATAAAGTTTGACTTTTCCACCTCGGCATACCTAAAAAATTGAAGACATTCTCTGCAATAATAAAATAACTTCTTTCAAGGATATGAGAGATAATTTGATGATCATTCTTTAAAGCAGAAGGTTAAACCTTTTTACTGTGAAGTTGATGGCATAAATTATATCAATTTATAAATGCTCTACAGCAGCTTTAATATCATTTTGTAACACTGACTTCTCCCAGTTGGTCTGAAACTATGATGAGGTAAATCTCAAGGTCAGAATTTGATAGTAGCATCTGTCTTTTCTTTCAGTCGTTACCAAGGAAGAACCTTCAGATTGATTTTTACAATAGTAATTTAAGGGTTAGGCTTAGTTTGAGGTTGTATCCAGTAATTTTTGGTTTATTTTAGTAAAAATATATCTTTATGGTGTTAAGAATAGTGACTCCCAGTTCCAGACCTCGATGGAAAAGGATTCATTTGAGTTTCATATTTAAATGTCACGTAATATGTGCTTACACCGCTGCTTTTTTTTTTTTAATTCCTCCTATTTTATTTTTTTTTTCAATGAAAGACAAATTTTCTTCTTTACTGGATATAAAAACAAGAACAGTGATAAGATCTGTTTGGCAAACACATCTGAGCGAGCATACTTTTGCTCCTCTGGGTAATTCTTTCAACAGAGCTACTCACATGAAAAAGTTGTTCATGTGGGTGTGCAGTGAGTTATTGTTAATACATGATTTCAAGATCTGGGGACTGAAGAAGTTGGCACCAAGTGGCCTGAGACCTGTAATAAAATGGTGGAAGCTGGTGATACAAAGGCAGAGCAAAGGCAATCTGGATTGATTAACAGATTCCTGAATTTGCAGCTGTTAACGGCAGACACATTTCTTCTGGCTTCCTGCAGTTCTTAATCAAGCTAAGCACCAGCAAGAGGCATATTTGTAAAAGCATCCTAAAAATGTGAATATATAAAATGATGCACTTGTGTTTTTCTACATGCACTGGTAACTATCTTTTAGTAACTAGGGAACTGCATACTCACTCCCTATATGATTGTGTAGATACTGTTTAGACGTCTCCTGTGGAGATTTGTTATCTGGTAATACAGATTTTTACCATTTCCCAGAAGTCTTACAAAAAAAAGAAAATAAAATCATGAAATGATTGTTCTATACCCTCTTGCTGTCACTCTTTTTCCATTTCCCCCTCCCCCTGAGCTGTTCACCACTATAAAAGAGATAGTTACAAGTTTCAGAAGTGTATAAAAGCGGCTGAAAGTTGAAAACTTCCTTTCCTTACCTTTCTTTGATTGAAAAATGTTTGGGGTTTGTGTTTCTAAACTTACAATCAAAACTGTTCCCTTGATGTGTCTTTTATGACATGTTTCACCCCAGAGCAAACACTTGCACTGCTAGGAACAGGGGATTGTAATGGAAATAGTAACAAACCTCTAAACTGCAGCAGTGCTATCAGGCATGATTACAATTGGTTTAGGTTTGAAGTGGGAGCTCCCATCTTCAGTCTATAAACTTTTAAGGTAGTGTCATGTTTACAAAGATGGTGAAAAGATAAATTCATGCTGCAGTGCAAAATAGCAGGCAACAATACAGCTGTACTCTTAAAGCAAAGCCCGACAGAAGCAGCATACCAACACCTGGTGCAAAAAAAGTCAACGATAATTACAATGAAGTGGCTTTACTAGCACCAGCATGCTCAGATGTACAAAAACATGGAGCAGCATTTCATCATGAGATAATAAAAAAGGATAAAAGGAAGGAAAAAAGGATAAAAGGGGAAGGTTTGTACTTGCCTTTAGGTGTCACAAGTCTTCAAAATTTTCAGTATTTTCAAATCCTTATATTAACTACACATATAGCTTTAGCAAAAGGAAGCTGGACTAATGTCCCATTGCAAGACGGGGATATGTATTTTAACACCCTTTAATACTAAAGCATGGTCAATGTTACCTGAGAAACTTACGTAAGTACTAATTTACACTTTATACCAATAGTAAGGATTTTTTCAACTTACAAGTTATTATAGAAGGACCGTATACATCGTTATCATTTTCACTCTTAAGCTGTGCATAATGAAGTCAAAACTTTGCTTTGATGCACCAAGATCCATACTAATTTATTCTACATGACAGAATACTTGCAGTTGTGAATTCTTAGTGAGGGGAGAAAAAACAAACAAAACCAAACACCGACATTTTTCCTAAGCATCTAAGAATACATAGAATTACATGTTGGCCCTTAAATGAGACCACTTTACCATAGGCTTCACTGAAGCCAGAATTGCACTCAAAGCATTTTGGGGTCTGCTTTGCACTCAGTAATTAAAAAGGATTCTTACCTTTCGTAAATGTTGAATCCATCCCACAACAAAGCACCTCTTTAAATGATTTATTTAACATATGAATAAAGTTATTAGAATGACTCAAAAACATATTTGTTGGCAATAAAATATTAAAGTGTAGAACAGTATTTCTTGCCACCGACTTTTACTGAAACTTCATCAGCTAAAATATAGATGTAGCAGTGAAATACAATCCTCTTCATTCAAAATGCCATTTGAATTCACCTGTTCTGTAGAGCTCATGTCTGCTCACTCACTGGTAGGAATTCATAGCACATTCATTGTAATAATTCACACTAAGTGCAGAAATTAAAAAAGGATAGAGAACTAAAAAGATCTGCTCTAACCATCATCTTTCAGGATTTCTGAGCAACTTTTGCTGAGTATTTAGAAGCTTTAATTCCTGTCTGATTCAGTATATGTGTATGGGAGAGGGGAAGAAAGAACGTCGCTAATAGGCAACTGGACATCTAAGCTAAAAATCTCTTCACGTACATTTCATTTTGGTCAGAGGAAACCAGTGCTGTTTTAATGACCATTACCTATTACTGCCATATATCCAAGCACACAAATAGCTAGCGTTGTTGCACCAATTTTCACTACCTGCTGATACAGACAATGCCATTAACTAATTAAAAAAAAAATAAAAATCTGCACTGCTTTATTAAGGCCAGAAAATTATTTACAGAAAAAATAATAGGTGTGCACACTTACCCACACATAAATTCATATGTATGTATGTATGGTATACATAAGTAACAGTAACTGCTTAATTCTTTTCCTTTAATCCCATCGCGCTAATAACATTCATCACTGTTTCTAGTCAAATTCGAATCACAAGTACCTTACAAGACTGATTTATAGTCTCAAGTGCTCTCTGAAATCCTCCAGTGAATAATCTTTACTGTTCTGGTTAGCGACAGGTAAAAGACAGATTTTAGTTACATACAGGAAACTGTGAAATTACTTCATTCATCCATTAGAAAAGCATCTTACATTAGAGTTTTTATTGAACATGCACTTGTTTCTGTCTTAAAAACAGAATTAAGTGAAGAAATGACTCTTCATTAAAGGATATTTCCAGAGAATAAATAAATTGTATACCCGCATACAATACAACGTGCACACGTTCCAAGCTCTTTGACATGTGAGTTGTGATTTAAAATTTTTGTCACCCAACCAGAGTGACAGCTCAGGAGATTTCACAGTAACCATTGGACACATCACTTTGCCATCTTCTCTAGGACTGGCAGGGGACCTTACAAAACTATTTATGAATAGCAAATACTTTTGCTTTTAGCATACACAAGTTTGCACCAAACATCAGGTCTCTCATTTGGGG
>NW_010973360.1:4558032-4579509 GCF_000737465.1 Haliaeetus leucocephalus
GGTGTGTGTGGGGGGGGGGGGGGGGGGGGTGTTTGAGGGAAAGACACCTTCAGGCTATTTGGCAAAAAACTTCACATCTCAGTCACAGCTCAAATGATGTAAATTAGATACTGTTGCATTACCTAATTTACAACACTATAGTTTTCAGGGATGGAAACTAGAAATATTTAATAGTATTTCTAGAAGCCTAAATATTTAGTATATATCTGCCAAATGTCATTACATTCCTCCTTGGATTTAGAAGAAAGTCTTCAATTTGATCACAAAAACTCAAATAAGTGGATTTCCTTAAATAATTTTCTACTTTTCTCTGAAGTGGAAGCATGTCTGACTAGTACATGGAGTTCTCCACATACCACAGAGAACTTCTTACAGGTGCTCCCCATTCCAGAGTGGTTATATCTACCACTATTCTCAGGAGCCATCACCATCTAATAGCTAGAACACAAGTCAGAAGAGATCACAGGGGTGAGAAATGCATGGAGGGGCTGTTGGGACCTCCAGTCTTTTAAGACTCTCTCCCAGCCTAAAATAAAAAGAAATTCTTACTTATTGTTGGTGTTCGAAAAGCCAATTTCTCTTTCAGCAGCGACTCTCATTGGACAGTACGGGCATAGTATTCTGAACTTTACTTCTAATAAGGTTTAGACTGTCCCACTATAATAGGGAGGCAATCCCTGATGTGACCACTCAAGGTTAGAATTTCGAAAATCTTCATTAAAAAATTTGCTGGTTTACCATACTGATTCATGGTACACTGCCTTTACTAATTGAATTAATAGCTACACTTGCTTACTAAAGAGATTAACTTCTGCATTGCCCTCACTAGACAGGTTAGTTGCTAGGCAGCTCTCACTGGAGGTTTGGCACTATGTTCTTATCTCTGAGGACAAAGGCTGCTATGCATCTTTCACTAGGAGAATGAATGCTACACTGCTCTCGCTAAGAACATTCATCTCCGTCTTTATATCTCAATTGTTCTCCTTTAATTATTTTAATCACTTGGTGCATTCTAGTGTTGCAAGCCTATTTAATCTGGAGTATATTTTGACTTGCATGCTATGGAATTGCTTCCATTTTTTCCTTCCTTGTCAGTTTACAGCCTCAAAATTTATTCCAAGTCACATGTGAAGGTCTTGCACACCAGAGCACACCATGTCTGCTGCTGCAGTAATATTCAGTCTGATATTTAAGCCCTTCTCAATATTTTTCTATCCACTGAACTGTTCATTGTCAAATATTTGTTTGTTTACTTTGTTCATTTTATTCCACACTGCAGTTCATATCTAGGAAGTTATGCCTTTTATTAACAGCCTCATTGTGCTAAATGCCTAGTCGATACAAGCAGCACAGCTCCCGTGATTTGGCCGAGGATATGATTACACCACCCACGGCCTGGTCCTCTTTTCAGCTGGACCTCCAGGTACCCAGATATGGGTGTACTAACTCCCTTTGGAGTACCCAGATGATTTCAAAAGAATAAGATGCCTATGTCCTTTTCTCATTGGCAATCTGGCCTATTTTTCCTCGCAAATAGATCCACATGGAGCCCAGATCCTTGTGCCATATCAACGACTGGGGAAAATTGGCTTAGCTCCACAGATCTCAGCAAAGCTGAAGACATAGCTCCTAATCTCCAAAACAAACCAACCCAAACCTAAGAACAAGTGAAATCTTCATGTTTAGGCTGCAACTAGAATTCCTTTCTGGACTAACTTTGTCACATATTCTTAGTAAAATAACACCGAGCTTAAAAGCGATAAGCATATCAGGTTTATTCAGCACATTCTTCCAGTGTCTCTACTTGTAAAGTGACGTAGTGATTACTGAATGGGAGGAAACTGCAGCTGAAAAATATAGTCCTTTTTCCAGTTAACTTGTAAATTATACAAAGGCTTATTTTAAAATTTATTTATTTATTTATTTGTAATTTTTGTATAAGCATATCATGCAAATTTATATCAACTTGTATTTTGCCTTGTGTCATGCAGCTCATTTTATCCATCTCTGAGTACTTGCTATCCTCTAGATGTTACTCATGTAATATAATTACTCTGAAAAGCGCCATTTGACTGGATGGCCCAAACTCTAGAGAGGCTGAGACAAAAAAATCCTGAATAATTAATAAAATATCTGTACAAATTCAAATTCCCTTGTTCAATAAAGAAATTATATCATTCCTATTCTTGGTAATGAATATATGAGCACAGTCAAGTTGAAACATTTTTATAAATAATTTGCCTATCCTTTTGCCCAGTTGTGAGAACTGGCAAATTTCTTGCAATTATGAACAGACAAAAAAAATCTGTCAGCAGCACTGTATTTTTTCCCAAGAATAAAAAAAATCTTATCCTGCCTATAGATAATACAAGAAACAAAACAGAGGAAGTTGGTCAGTTCTGTCACTGAAAAGGTAAAATATGGAGATTTTAAGGTGAGGCTGAAACAAAAAAAGAAAGCGTGAATATCTTCAGAAGTTGAAAAGAAAAATTTTAGAAAGGAAGATCATAGTAATGTTGACTTTGTAAGAATAATATATCATGCTTTTGTTTGTAAACAAAGGTTAAATCATGGTATTAGATGCCATCAAGGCTTTTAATCTTTTTCAGCATTCAAGGAATTGGGAGGGAAAAAAAAATAAAAAAAAAAAATAAAAAAATCAAACCGTCAATTTTTTCTGTAAATATCAAACTGATGACTGCTCAGAGAAAAACATAAGGTAACCACCTTGCTTGAAGGCACTTTTATTTCTTATAATATGTCAGCTTCTTTTGACATTTCATGGAAAAAATACTGAATATTCAAAAATTTGCCTGAAAATTTACCTCTTCTGGGACATCAATTTGAAGGATAATCTACTAATGACGCATTAGTTACTGGGAAATATTTGAGACTGACATACATAATTTATACTGTAAAGTCATATATGAAATTCTGTTTTGGTGGGGGTTTTTTTAGCTCTTTTATTAACACATTAAAAAGTCCTTTAGAAAGATGTGCAAATATATACAGAGTAGATCCTGCAGTTTTAAGACTCAAGGAAAACCACTGCAATTTCTATGAATCTCAAGAATCCACGACAAAACCTCTGGAATTATGCACAAAATAACAAACAGTATGTTCTGCTGCTTAAAATAATTAAATATCAGCAAACTTTATGATCTACACATGATAAACATGTGACTATTGTAATGATGGTAATTGTAAAATAATCCAGCAACACACTGATTCTGGACAGATTAGTATGGCCTTTACACCCCTCCCTTTTGACCAGCTGTTGGCTGTTTTCATATAGGCAAGCGTATCCATATCCGTAGGCTTTGCTACTTCAGAGTTGCAGCTATGACCAAAAAAAAAAAGAAAAAAAAAAGAAAAAAAAAGATAACTGAACAAACCAGCATTCTTAACTTTCACCTTGGTTATACAACTAAACAGTTCAGAGACATCCAGCCTCTTCAAAATTAATAGAAAGCTGTAAAACAGAGAACACATAATGAAGGGGTTAGAAATCAGCAGAGTAGAACTGGTCTAAGATTTTACTTTCAAACAAAACACTTTGAAAAGAGGCAGAGAACAGGTTTGCTTGTCAACTTTTCATAAGTCTTTTTTTAAGCAACCCTTTTGATTGCTTATTTCTCCCCAAAAGACTTTTCCCCAGAGCTGAAAGTGTGAGCACAGTGACAAAGCTTGGAATCCAAAGAAGCTAAACCAGAAGTCCCCCAAAGACCACTGAAAGAGATTCCTCAACATCTGATCAGGTAAATTCACTTTATGACCTGGCTCATTGCTGACTGAAAAACTATAAACTGTCTTAAGATGGAGAAAGAATGAAAAGTTCTTGTTCCAAATAGATGAGAAAAGAGGGGACATTAAAACAAATGCTCTGTGGTATTGGGAAATTGCCATTTGCTCTATCTCCCAAACTTCTCATTGTTACATTAAGAACTCAATAATTTTCAATTTATCTCTCTCTCCTTTTTTTTTTTTTTTAATTTGGCACTCTCAGAATGCAAAAACTATAAATTAGATCTGACACCAATGCACAGAAAGTATCATTCCATTTTATACATAGACAGATTTAATCATCACCCAAGCAGACACTAAGAAAGTATTCTCTAGCATGCATGAGAGAAAGAAGAGCACATATACTTCTTTCCCAAACCAAAGCTCTTCACAGCACTACCATCCTCAAAATAGTCCCAGGCTTCAAAATCAAAAATCTAATTGCTGACATGTTTTCTGTACCACTTCCATGAAGGATGCTAAGAACACCTCCCATAAGTTTCTCTTTTAAGAGGAAAAGCAATAATGACAACATCCACGGAGAAAGACAGAAGGTGTGCAAGAAAGAATTTCAAGCAGTATCAGCCAATGTACTTTGTGTGAAACAAATTAGTTGCTGGCGAATTTTTTTACCTTTTTTTTTTTTTTTTAAAGGAGGTTACAGGTACCAAGATGAAAATGGTAGAAAGATGCAGCGGAGGCACACCAGAGAGAGATATTTAACATTCAGCAGAACATTTAAGTCAATAGAAACAGCATCCAAAAATATCCTCCAAACATCAACTGACAAAAGAAGAAAGTTGTACAATTTGTACCATCTTCAGCAGAAAACTCACAGATTACTGCAGGTCCACTGGCATGTTATGAGTCTGCCTGCTATGACATCGAGTTTGAGTTTTGAGTTTATTTCCATACAGATATTTAGGGAGTGCTGTTTCTGAGTTCATGTGCTGATCTCAGTCTATGAGCTTGAGAAGAGTTATCACTGATCCTGTTCAAGCCAATGGCAATTAGATAGCCAAGATTTTCTCTCTGTTCTCCTGCTGTTGCATATCTTCACCCCAAATCACTGATGACATCGTTCAGATATTTTAATGGCTATAGATTTTGGAATAGACACATTAGACCTTAAAACTTGCACCAAGATCAGATGATTATACACGTTTAAGAGCATTATGCAGGACAAGTTTGCTACATCTAACATGTCAGAACTGTATTTTATGACACTGACTGAAAGATTGGACATATGCTATCTTTTTAAGATTATGTATAGAGCTTCATAAATCAAATGTCTGAATGAAACTTTGTTTATTCTCAGTAGTATACAAGCGGATATTTTTGTAACGATATTTTACCAAATGTATCTGAACATCCTGCTGACACAGTATTTCAAGGGAGTCCAGTGAGGCAAAAAATGTGACAGTAAAAAGAATGTGGAATGTATGTCAGAGCAAATACTTGATGTAGCAGATAATAAAATCTAATGCAAATATAGCTTTTACCAGGGGGGAAGTAGCACAAGAGTGTCTCAAAATTAGTATGATTCAGAAAGTATATACAGTCACTACACTATGCCATTCATGGCACGTAATGAGCCATGATAATGTACTGTGATATATGAAGATATTTAGAAGACTCATAAAGGTTGTTTGGAGTAAGAATAGCTTTATAAACTGGTTTATATTGTCAGCTGAAATGCTTCTGAATCTGAAAGTTCCTTAGCATTATTGTACTTGCAAGATTATTGGGAGAGAAGAAACCATCCTCATCAATTGTTCTTGTTTAAATCTTAATCATGCAAGATTACAGAGAGCGTGCTTTTGTTATAGGCGCTCCTGTTATAATTCAGATTGAATATAATTTTGGAAATGCTCTATTTTCATTACTGATGCTGAAAGCAAGAATCATATTTGGAACCATTGTTTTTTTGTTTTGTTTTTTTTTTTTTGTTGCAATGATTAATCACACGGGACTTGTATCCAACTCATGCCCCCAAAATCTCAAAGCCTTTCCAGAATTACAGTGAGTAGATCTAGCTTAGACAAAAAAAGACTAGACTTAGTTTTTCCCCATGATACACTTTTGCCACTACAGAGGCTACCAATACCATTTGAATCCCAATCTCTACCAGTTACCATCATCGTAGCCAGACATCTTGATATGAGCAAGATAAATTTCTAGAAAACCACAGAATTTAATAAACAAACACACACACAACCTGGATTCATAAAACTTCAAATCTCAAGCTTGGCAGTTTAACCACAGTGAAAAGCACAGATCCATTTCCATTTTTTGTATAATCATAGAAAACATTTTTAAATATCTCATATACTGGAAATTAGTAAAAATAAATACCCAATAACTTTGGTGTTATCTTGTTTTCTTCCTGTTCATTTTAACCAGGGTGAACCAAAAAGATGTTCCGGGGGAAGCAAACATGTCTGATAGACAACCTACCTCCACTGAATGAACAAGTAAATTCATACTCTTGACAGCAAGGACTTAAATAAATAGTGTCTTTACAGTAAAAAAAAAAAAAAAAAAAAAGCTCTATCTATAATGACAAAGAAATTGACAACTTCCTTATCTGTAATCCATAGAAAACCTGCACAGAGAATAGTGTCTGTTTAGTTATCAGCCTCCTGCGTTTAGCATGGAAGTCATGATATTACAAACCACTTGACTGTTGAAGAACAGGATAAACAAAATTATCCAAACTGGGATTTTGACCAAAATATTTTTTAAAAACTAAGTTTTTTAAAAAGGTTTAAGATTTTCATTAAACAAAGACATCCTCCAGCTCTCAAACACCCACTCCGCCTGCTATCCTCTTCCTTTCCCCAAAAGATCATCTTTTAGAATCATGCTGCAATGCACTCTGGGAATAGTAACTTGTACATCACAACAACCCTTCCCCCCCCCCCCTTTTTTTTAAATAGCAGCCATGATAATCCATTGTTGCACTACAATATCTTAAAAAGGGTCCCAGGCCCAGAAGGGATGTGAATCAGCTGGTTCTCAGGTTCAACTATGCATAACAGTAGCCCATGAATCCAGTTCAGACTACAGAAAATATTTTGCTTTTACTGTTATTACATTTACAGTACATCATCCAAAAGCCTCAAAATAACATGCAACATACAAACTCCGAGGAAGCTATCCAAAAGAGACCACAGTCTAGTTACTGTATAGTGAAGTATGCGACACTAAAGCAATAAAAAAGGGAAAAGAGAATGAATGATGGGTTTCACATCAGTCAGATGAACAAATTGCCATATATGCTAGATTTGACACAACTAACAAATGCAATTCAAAGTCAATAAAAATATAGTGGGTTTTCACACCAGAACATCTATATTCTTTCATTTTCCCATTTTCTTTCACTTACATTCTGCCATTTAAAGTACATTATTCCAGTTGGCCATTTTATTTCTGACCTAACTGCTGCAAAATATTACCTGCTAAGAAAAAATCCTGTGTCTTAATAATTTAGTAAGTTTAGTAAGTAAGCAAATGCCAGAGAAACACTACCCATTCCTGCAGTACCAAACGCTTGGTAATAAATGCAACTGGGCCAAAATAATTTCAGAAGTTATCTTCCTTGAACACTAAATTATGTGTAATCAGCAGCAAAAGGTTTCACTTGACTTCAAATCAGAAAGAGTGAATTGCATTGTTTCCTGTGGTCCTGATGTAAAGTTATTTTACTATCAGCTGTTACAAGAAATTTGGAAGAAGAGATCACAAGTAAGACATCATATTTGGTCTCTACCTCCTATTTTTAGAGCAAGGCTTTAAAATTGATCCCTGAATCTGGATCTAAAAATTTCTCACTTACAGAATTGTTTCTCAATATGCCTGTGTCTGAAAGAATAAAACCAGTATGCTATTTTTTTCCACCCACAGGAAACGCCCCTCCTTAAAATTTTGTATGAGAAGAATTATTTCTCTCAAATGCAAGCTCCATCATTCACAGAGCTCTAAGCAAAACCCTACTTAGAAGAATCCCCTAGTGTCAGTCAACGGGAACTCTGCAAGATTAAAACAAGCAGGATTTGACACTGAACTTCACCGCCATGCATTGTTTTCCGCTCGCTCACTGTTTTAAAACAGTCATACTACCAAAATGCTTATTTCAACACATTTCCACACAATCTTTTTAAAAAATATTTTTTTAGTAACTTAAGATAAATAAGACTTAAGCCAAAACAGTTTGCTCTATAGTTGTTTTCAGATACCTAATTTCTCATAAAAACAACAACAGAAAGGAATTCCTCCCACTCCCTTTAATGTTGCAGATGTCTCTGAATCTCCCTATCCTAGGAAACAGGTGAACTACACCTTTAGCAAAACAAGAGCTTAACTTTTCTTCCCTGACACAGATCTATTTTATTTTCTGTTGGGATTCCTCTATCTGATGTTATTTTTTATTAGTTGACTGCATAAGAATTTCATTTAAAAATAAATTTGAAAAGTCCAATCTATCATAATCATAAATGCTGAATTAATTTTATTTCAATGTATGCCTTCTTTTTTACCTGAACACCGAAAAGGGGGAAAAAACCAAAACAACAAACCACCTAGATTTTTACAAGTGAACAAATGTCACAGCTGCTTAGAAACAGTTACTCACATCTTTGCAAATAGTATTTTCTATGCACTTTGTGGACCATTAAGATGATCTAATTTATTAACTGAAAGGATGGCTATTGAGAAAGCTCAGTCCCTGTACTATTTACAGTATCAGAACACTCAAAGTTAACTGGTGACTGAAATCTCACAGTAACAACTGACATTTCATTTAACCTTTTTAACTAAAATAGTTATCTCTGCAAATAACTCATGCCATGTTGAAGCAAATCTTCACCTTGATACTGAAACCTGAGCCTACAAAATGACATGTCTGGCACTCTATGAATGATACCTCTATGCCATAAAATTCATAGGGAGTATCACGTGTGTGGCACTAATTTGCAAACAGTATGCACCGCCTGGTGATAGAGACAGCTAAAACCCACTACATTCTTTTATACTAACATATGTGAAAACAGGGAAAATGACCCTGAAAAAAAATAATCGTTCTTTATTGAAAGTTTTAGGCAAAACCTGTTAATACTAGAATTAGTTTGTGATTTTTTCCATCCATAAAACTGAGATGAGAAACTACTTTAATCTTCCTCAGCCCTCTCTGATTTCAAGACAGTATCAAATACTGAGTGCATGTTTACGAGAGCAGAACAAAGTTGGACTCTCTGCTTGGGGATCGCAGTTGCTTCATTTTAATTAAGGAATACTTTGCCCAAGTTCACCAGGCTAATACAAGTCTAATTGAAGTCAATACTAACTCCAATATGTTGCTATATATGCCATCTAAATTCACATCCTAAGTTCACCTCAAGCAGATGAGAATACTGTGGATGGACCTAATAGAGCTTGCAAAGGGACATGAATAGTTCACATCCTTTGAGACATCCAACACCCAGCACCAGCAGACTGGTGGAGACTCGAAATACAAAAGAAGGATACAACATCAGAAGGAGTCAGCTGCAGCCAGTGGGTTCAATATGCACTCCGCTGGAAGAGATGGGTTAACTCAAAGCGTCCATGTGTGCCTTCAGTGATGCTTCTGTGTTATGCCTTCCTTCTCCCCTTCCCCAACAAAGAATGCCCAAAAACCCCGAGTGCCAAGGCTACCCACTTCTGCATCTGGGCTTCTGGACAGGGAGGGGTTAAAACCCCCTAACACACAACACCCAGTAAATCAAGAATTACCAAAGTCCTCCCATTTTAAAGCAAAAAGACACAAGGGAGGGGACAAATCGGAGAGTAGGAACAAAAAGCACAGAAGTTACAGGTTTAACCCCTCTGTGATTACAGCTGCTTATCGAAGCAGGGCTTTACAGTGCTTCAGGCCGACAGCCGAGAGAGAAGGTGATGAAGGTACAAATCCACATTGGTTTCAAACTGTCAACTTTAGAATCTAATTCCAATTTAACAGTAGTTTAAACATTAGAAGAGATGGCCATCATCACTCCTCAATAACCTTAACCTCTGGAGCTTTCAAAAGAATAGACAGTGAATTGAAGAAATTATTAGCCTTCCACCTTGGAGACCTGGGTACAAAGGTAAGAACCAGTAGCTCAGAAGGTAGCTAATGACACTGGTAGCTTATTTTTGGTCTCCAGTGTGCTCTAATGCCGCTCACACATTCCCTGGACTTTCCTACTTTTTTCTTGTTGAGTTCCCCCTGCCCTCCATCTAAGTGTTAGTGAAATTTAAAGTGAAAATTCAAGTGGTCAGGAATGTCTGACATCTAACCCTCCTTGTGTTGGATGTTCATGGCTGTCAGCAATGTTGGAGCAATATCAGTTGTGGAAAACAAAGCTACCAATTAAAGATGGCCTTAAGCCTGTCCCAGATTTGAACAGTCTTGAACACAGGGATTGGAATCTGAAGTGTGACCCAGACAAGAAACTTGCAGGACACCATTATTTTACTAGTAGTCTGTGCCAAACACCTGAAGTTCAACCTGAGGATTTCTTAAGCGGAAGATGGAGCCGAGAAAAAGGATTTTCTAAATACAAGATCTGCTTGCTCTATCTCGTACATCTCTCACAGCACCTGTTACCATGATGCTGGTCAAGGGCCAAGTGAAGTAGCACATAAATTATCTGCAACTATTTGTATAGTAATGAAGCCTTACAGCTAAGTGCAGACATGTCCTATTTATGCCTCTTCAAATGTGACTGTAGGACCTACGATGACATTGTTAATTGTTTCATGCATTTACTTGAGTTAATAAAAACTTGTCCCAAACTAATACATGCTTTATTATTTGCTAATTAATAATTTGTTAAATATATTTTGTTAAAATATACTTGCTTATTTTAAAACACTTAAGGAAGCACAAGTGAAAGACCTGGCCAAGAACATGTTACATGACACAGAGTGAATGGCTAGAGAACATGTGAAATCCAGAAGTTAAACTTGAACCTGTACACTGTTTAGTAGACAACCTATAGTAAATTATTTCATGTAAACTGTGGCCAGTTGGCAAATAAGCCATTGCTATAAAGACACGATAAATCAATTATAATTATATCCAACAACTTGTTGAAGCCAAATGGTCAAGTGTTTGGTTCTATTTACATTTCGGTCACATTTCCAGAGCATACCTAAAAACACCTGCAGCTGTCTACACTTAATATTTTCTTTATCTGCTGCTATATTCATTCTCACCTTTTAAAAATAAAAGTAAATAATTAAAAATTGACTTGTAATGATTATTTTTCCCCATAATTAAACCATTTCATGCAGGTATCATACATTTTCTATTCTAAAAAGAATTATTTTCTATTTTAAGTTTACTAAAAATTGAGAGGATGGTGGCTTTAAACATTCTGCAGATTTTGTCAAACATTTTTAAGTGGCAGAGGCTTTATCTGGAGCTACTCTTTCAAGATCATCTTTTTCACTACACACAACAAATGCAAAGGAAGTTACAAGGAATTTTTAGTAAGTTTGAACATCTTCCCTCCAAAGTATATCAAAATGACTAACTCAGATACTTACTTAACATCTTTGTAATACTGTCAATAAAATCAGATACCGTAATGAATATTTGCAAATCTCATTGTTCTGCCTGAAGCTTAAAAAGAAAATAATTTATATATTCAGTTAGTTTAACCTGTCTATTCTTTAGCTCCTAAAGCACATAGTAATGCATGTTTCCTGATAGTTCTACAACCTCATGTGAATTTTCCTGAAAAGCAAATCTAGTCTTACACACAAAAAACCCCTGCCCAGTATCTCTAAGTGCTGGACATTTTGCATGAGAAAATCTAGTCACACTGGTCATTATGAAAACGTAGCCATGAAAACCAAGAGGTTTGTAGGAACTATGTATTGTTGGCAATACTGAGTAGGATTGTATTTAAACAAGTGCATGCCACCTTCAGATTTAGCGTTCTTACCAAAAAAACAAACCCAAAGCCAAAAAAACAAACCCAAAGCCAAAAAAACAAACCCAAAGCCAAAAAAAACAAACCCTAGGGTCTTTATGATTGCAATACAAAGGCTTGGATCTGGTTATTGAATGTCTGTACCTATGCTGGGCATGTATCACACTGAGTTCCCGAAGAAATAAACAGAGAGCAAAAGCATTAGGAAAAGGAAGGCGGGGGAGTTGGAGGGGGGGGAGATATATAAGATCATTTCAAATCTTAGTTGGTACGAAGATTTGGAGGCGCCAGTCTCTCCACTACTTACAAGGAGAGCCTAAACTATACAAGATTAGGCATCTCAAGTAGATGAGATGAATCCAGCCTTAACTACACATTCCAACAAAATTTACCAGCCCTTGCCATTGCTTCTCACATGCACTGGAAATGTCCCGGCTGTTCTTTGGGTTCCCTTCTAAAAACTGCTTCTCCCAAGAACTCACATTCAAGACACTGCCAGTCTCACCTGGCTTCTATCTAGAGGGACAGAAGCAAAAGGAAAAAAAGAAAAGGCAGAAAGAAAAAAAACCCTCTCTACTCTTTTACAAAGTTAATTTTAGTGAAGAACTGTGTCAATAATGGTTATGTATATGAAATTAGCGAGGAGAAGAGCACTTTCAATTCATGAAGACTTTAGCAGGGGCTGATAACACTTGCCCTTCGCAATTCAGACCTCAAACTTCTCAAGACCTAGAATAACTCTGTAGCCTATTAGTAAGCTAAATATACCCAGGGAACAAACACGTATAATATATCAGTCTTTTGTCAGAGATAACAGCCTGCACTGCTTTGATATGAACAGCACAGAGATCAGTTGTGAAGAATATAAAACAGCTGAATTCAGCAAGAGCACTCTCTATTAGGATGTTTTTATTATTTTTATCTTTTATTCAATGTACCATCACAAGTTAGAAAAAGCAGTAGCAACAGAAAAGAACTATTCAAAATGGAAACTTAAACATTGTATATCGCGTATCTGATATAGATGGATATTAATATTAGTACAGACCCATCAGATTACTATTAGTCAGAGGTGCATTGGACAACGCTTCAACAGAAAAGGTGAAAAAATAGAACTACTATTATTCTAGATCCTAGCTAGGTTTGATAAAGAAAACTAATTTGAACCACAAAAATTCAGTCCAGATATATAGGTACTAGGCAACTAGTAAGAAAAATAAACAAACAAAAAAGGATTTGAATGTTGAATAACTGCAAACAGAATCAACCATTCCAAACTCCATAGATTTTTTCCATGTACAGCTTGCTTTACCCTTTCTTACTGTACATAATTATGTCCCAATGCATACAGCTGCACTCTTAATAATTGTTTCAGAAGAAGAAAAAGAAAGGGAAGGAAGAACTGTGCTTCTAATAAAACTTCTCTGTTTTCTTAAAGCCATATTTCAGACACATATGTAAAACTACAGCCAAACCAAATGATCAGCTCTAATAATCTGCTGGGAGGAAGACTCATTCAAATCCACATAACATTGACAAAAGCTATTGCTGGATAGGTCATTCAATTCACAGGACCTTTCAACCCCATTGAAAATTTCAGAGGCAAAGAAAACAAAAAAAAATCAAAGTCTTTGTATTTAGTATATAGACCTTTTTGCCAGTTCAAGTTTAAGACCTTTTTAAAAATGCACTGTCAGCAGCACAGCTTTTAAAGGTAAAATGAGGCCTTTAAAGCAAGTATCCCACTGTGCATTCTACCACTGCGCTGCCTGTGGAGTGTAAAAAACAAGGGCAAAGATGGGACTGAAAGTCTCAAACACTCTCTTACAATAGCTTTCATCTTCTATTCCAAATCTGTAACCTTTGAAGACAGAAGGAAATGTAGTTAATGCGTTTACAAATAGGCTGGAACCTGCTACGTTTTTAGAGGAAACACAAAGGGCATAAACGTCGACTGGAATCTCATTATGTTACTTAAAGGGACACTTTCAGGGCTGGCAGCCCCCCAGTTTCACCTCTCTTTTTAACTTCATCTGTTTGAAAAGTTCATGCATTTTCTCAGATTCTTTTAATGATTCGTCACTTTTCTCTCTCACAATGAAAACAATTAAAAATGTCACTGATATATGATAATACCAGAAGGAAGCCCATCTGTGACAAGTTACAAATCCATCCTTACCCTTCATCTTTTGCAGGGAAAATACTGAAAATTCAGCTGCCAAAATATCCGTCACCTTGCACATTTATCAATACAGTCTTTTATAAATGCTAAATAAGCAACAGGAAAACAAAACCCAGTGGTCCAGAACTCAAGAGTAACTCTGAAACAAGCCAATATGCACAAATGGTAGAAGGAAACATACTTGGTGAAGATAATGACTGCAAACGTAAACCTTCAGCACACCCTGAAAATAGTCAAACAAACATAAGACTCTGAAAGGCTGCAAATAATAAGCAGTATACAGTAGCCTGGCAAGTATATTTAAGAAACAGCCTGCAGAAATAAAAAAGGGACAGTAGCAGGAACAAAGCTTCAGAAACAAATGTAATTTCATATTATCATATACCCTGCTGAATGTGATGTACAAACACTGTTAAAATAAAAGGCCATAAAATTATTTAGCTATCTGCTTTTTAAGTCTTGTTTTTCTATTCAAGGGAATAACATCTGTACAGTAACTTTTCTTTTTAATCTTCTCTGATTTTTTCATTTTTTAATTTTCAACATGAGTGTTTACTTAATTCTGGATTTTTCAATTTCTTTATAGAATCTCAGTAGGACAGTTCTGATCAGCAACAGTTAAATAGAAGTTTGTTTGCCATAACTCTACTGTTTTGAGACTCACATTCTGGCAATATTAAAACCCGTAACTGTCTTATTGTCTTTTAAATAATACACTAGACACTTCAGTAGAAATATTTCCTTTTATCTAGTCTAGTAGCAGAAAGGTCAATGGTAAGACACCTGCATAACTGAAAACATTTCTGTGGGAACTTGATATATCCTCCATTTCATACTTCATGCAATGTAGTTCCTCATAAACCCTCTCTAATTCTTGCCAAAAAATATCCATTTTCTCCACTTCATTTTATCTATGACTATTGTAGCAATAGATAATGGCTAGATAATAGATAATGTCAGAACGGTTCAGAATAACATATCCAAATCTGGTTTACCCAGCAATATACAAAAGTACCACAATATGTCATTTGTGGCTGAAATTAGACACTATAGCTTACAGAACATCGAACCTGCTTTTGGGCAATAGAACCGGAGCCACATGGTATCTGCAAATAAAATTTATGAGAAATCATACTTGTCTATCACTCTAGTTGTTACTGTTTCTAAGTCCCCATTCATCCTCATAAAATTATGATCCCACTATATGCTAATCCTCCTTTCCAAACCTGCATTGTCCTTAGCAAACGCAGCTAAACCTGCACCCATCAGCACATATAAATTCATTCGCATACACGTGCAGCCAATCATATTAGTGGACTTTCCATCTCACTTATGTGAACAGAAGCAATTACACAACGAAAAAAAAAATCAAGTCTATACAGGTCACCTGTAGTGCCATTTTGTTGGGAAAAAGAATGGCAACCAAGGGAAATGTTGCTTTGCCCTGGAATTCTTAAAAGGCAGCTAATTAATTCTGCTATTCATAAACACCAACATTATGATATCCACTCTTCAGATATTATTATTAGTGTCATCCAGCCACACAAATTCAAAATGAAATAATTATTCTCTCAGAAGAAAGGAAAAAAAAAACCCCTAAGTTTTTAGCAAACCCTGTACTACTGAGCTCTGAATTTTGCCTTGGAAAGGTAATCTCAAGGAATATTTCCACACCACCACAGTTTGAACCACAAGAAAGCTCACATCAAAGCAGAAAGGTGACAAGATCCAGATTCATCCTTGTTCTCAGAAATGATGGCAGTACTCTGAGAATTTCTACCTCTTATCACTGACTTCCAACTAGTTATTTGTCTCTGAATTTTTCTGCACTACAGCTGGTTTTTGACAGTTTCAAACTGATTGTAGTAGCAGTTCAGTATGTTCCCAAAGGTTAATTTAGTAGTGTAGGCTAGTTGTAAATTCATCTAGCTTTACTTCCCAGATGATCTGTAGGCTAATCTAAGGTTAAAATGTAATACAATGTGATTTCAGAAGACCAAAATCTCTATTACCATTGAAAGCATTCTGAAGAATTAACCTAAAGATAAGATGCTTATTTACAGTACATTTTATTTGTAAGCTTGAATTTACAAAACCTTTGCTGTAGGGAACTGTACAACTTAAGTGTACTTTGTCAGGAGTGATCCGGGGAAACTCTGGCTGAACTACAGAAAGGGCTATGGTATACATGGCCTATGAAAAGCCACCAGGGACTGGCAAAGGACAGCAATTCAGCTTCCAGAGTCAAAAAAAGCCATAGATTATCTTGGGTGCTCTCAGTGGCCATCAAAGGCAAAGATAACGAATGCAAATACTGACTGCAGGTTTTAAGCTGTTTCTGAGCTCTAACTTTTTCAATAAAAACAACTCTTCTGGGCTCTCAAGATTACTAGTCAAGGTGGGCCCACAAAATGTTATTTCTTGCCCCATAGAAAGCATGCTAACTTAAAAAAAAAAAAAAAGTTGCTCTACTCAGGTGACACCAAGAGATTTCAGACAAAACAAGCCTCAGTATCTAGTCCACATCAATAATGCAGTGGTTGCATCATTCAGCTTTGTTGAAAGAAACACGACTTTGGGTTCCTGTTCTAGCTATTTAGATCCGCTCCTGACTAACTCTTGGGGCAGGGTAGATTCTCCCTAAGTTTGTTCTAATTAGTGAACTGTTATGTAAGATGTAAAAATCTACAGTTTTGCAATATATACACATCTCAGAGGGAAGTTCTGTAAGATGGCCAAATTCATCTGACAGCTCACTTCTTTCTGGATGAAGTTCACTTTTCCACACCCCTCTCAGTCTTGTCCCTGCAAGCACAGTCCCAATGCCTTGTTCAAAAACGTTTTTTTCCCTCTAGGTTAATATTTCACAGTTTTCATTAGAGTTGGTACAAGGTAAAGATAATTTCTTGCATTAGCTTTCATTATCTTTAGAGATGCTTCAATCTGTTAGGAATAACTTCGCAAAGAAAATTTGTTTATACATTTTGAATATTTCTTTCAGCAAACGATCTATGCTTTTATTGTCTCAGTTCTGTTAATTTCTGACTACGAACAATCTGTATTGCACTTCAAATACAAACACTGATCTTACAATGCACTCCTGAGGTATGAACTTTTCCTACTTCTTTTTTCTAAACTAATCACACTGGAACCAAAAGAATAAAGGAAACTAGCAGTAATGGTCATAAAAGTAAGATGGCACAGTCAGATGAGATCACCCCTTTTCCTGTTGAGAAGGGGTCAGAGGAGTATAAAACACCAACAATGCATGAAGAAAGCTGGGACTTCCTTCATCAACGAGTTCTTGGGACTGGCCACCTTGAGTTTTCAAGGACCAGAGACACCAGTGCTAATCAAAATGGCGTCAGTTCAGTGGTATTACACACTTGCAACTAAATTAGGATAAGTTTGTTAAGGACTGATAGTTTTGTATGTGTAGTGATAATTACTGACAGGGGTTAAGAACTAAGCATTGGCAATGTGTATGGTCAATCCAGTAAAGAGTCAAGTCTGAAGTTTGAAACTGCACTGATCTGTCTTTCAAAATTCCTGTCACAGCGATCCCTAAACTCTAACTGACATACAGACTTAGTACATTCAGTTGCAACAGAAGGGACTGTGTCAGTAAACTGCTGTCTGGTTATCCTTAGAGGATACAACCCCCCTGGGAGGCCAAGTGCTCAATGGTGTGCAGTACCATCGCTTCCCTCTAGTACCTGGTCTGTCTGCACAAAGCACAGATGAAAGCACAGGAGCAGCTACAAATCAGTGCAATAACTCTGCGGCTAGAAAGAACATTGCAAACACCTAAGTATTAAACTGACAGCACGAGAGTTGACACTTCTGCATTTGTCCATTACAAACAAAAATCTTTGCAAGTATATGCGAAAGCTCTAGCAATCTCTAGTACTACAACTAGTGCTTTACCATTGAAGTGGAGAGAAGGGTCCTGCAATTTTCTTGCAAAATAATGGCAGCCACAGTACATTTGCATGTCTTTGTCCTTGAGGATCTGTAACAATCTAGATATACATCTATAAATATACATATATATACCTATATGTATGTGTGTGTATATATATATATAGGTATTTTAACTAGCTATTAAACACGATGTGTTCTATAGTAATAACTTCTGTATTTGGATAGAAAGCGATGCAAGCGTCAAAACTCCTGTTGAGTTCACAGGGCCATGGTCTCATCACTGGGACTTCCTAAAATGCATTTTGCTACTAGTAGATACCATTAGAACTGCTGACTACATATGTACATTGTCTTATTATTCAGTCTCAGTACTCTGCTGTGCATTATAAAGCCTGCAGTATTAGTCAGAAATGGTTACAGAGCAACCATTGCAACATACAAATAAAATATGAAAGAAGAAATACTTTTATTTTCATTTTTATATTAAAGTCAAATTAACTTGAATATCATTCTAGTTTATAGGTTAATATAATACAAGCAAAATTAATTACTAGCAGAAATAAATATTTATAATGCAAGCACCATGATAACAACAACAAATGAAAAAGCCTCTTAGTGGAAGTTCTTGCCCTAAAGGGCAAGAGATATGCCAACCTAATAACCTCACCAGGGGTTATGAAAAATTTGCACATTGCCTGACAGCCTAAGGTAAAGTCTTATGGTAGCTCTTCAACTGGATAAAAGGGAAAATGGAATGCATTGCAAAGAGGTACCGTTTATCTAAATCAATGGAGACATTTCCTACTGCATTGACCTTCACTGCATCTTGAGGAGTATAAAAAGCATTAAGGAACATTTTAAAAACACCCAGGGGTTTTCTTTATCTAGGTTTTCTCCCTGATCAAATAAACTGGAACTCTTTATTATAGATATTTCCCATATTTCAAGTTAATGTACATTTCTCTGCAGCACAGCCACCTAAATAATCTTAACACTTCACGAGGACTGTGACAGTCTCCCAGAAATGTCATATTCCTCCCTCGATGAACATCCCTCAGAATGATAGCTTTGCAATGTCCCTTTGCACTGACACTAACTGAAATGATTATCCTTAAGATGACCAGGATCAAGCAATGAAATGGAAGGACCAACGTTTAACATCAACAAAAGTACTAAAGAGTGGAAAATTATGAGTGTGCGTAAACTGATATTGTATATGTGATAGAGCTCACCTGCATCTGTTCTCGTATTCCAGTGTTTATGAGAAATAATACTACCAACAGAAGGGCCGTCTCTGTTACCTAAGAGAGCAGAGTAAATTTTTCACTCCTAGCTCTTTCCTCATGAAGACTTAGAAGTAAATCAAGCAACAATAACATCGGCGGTTAAGCCTATTAGCAGACCTTCAGTAAGCCACAATGGGCATGGTTTTGAGCCTATATGTCACCTCAGCACAACTGAATCACTGTCCATTTAATTAATCCCTATTTATAGAGCTGTTCATGATTAGACAACAATATGCAGACATGAAATATAAAGATACATTGCACTTACAATCTTTATACAGCTTTTCTCTCTCAACTGTTTAACGTTGTTCCTTGTGACCTAGGTTTTCACACCAGGAGAAAATGGCAAAGCAAGCTCTGCACACAGACTGTAATTAGTATTTCACCCATAGTGCTCTTTTTATCTGGAGGACTTAAAGAACTCTACCAAATTAGCAAGGCTTTAGTGAATAAGACAATGATAAACCGACTTATCATTATTTCTACTTATGTCAACATACAGCACTGCAATAAGCAGTTGCTCCTGACTACATGAGGTATATTCATTTATAAAAATTAGCTTCAATCTCTGCATTGTGTCCAGTAATATAATGCAGTTTCATTGGGAAATATTTGTAAGAAAGTTGAATTTAAGTAATTTCTTTATCCATGTTCTCTTTTTATTTTACTCACTCTACACTTTTGCCATTATAGCATTCTGTTTGCATCTGAATTTGAGTCTTTCCATACTTTCTTTTGCTTTCTTCATAAAGCTCTAATTTTTACCTAGCTAAACATCTACTTCCATTTCCTATACCTTTTTCTAAATTTCTCAACAAATGTATATTTGATTTTAAGCAGAAAACTGGCCAAAAGTCTAAAAATAATGCCATGAGATGTGTAAAGCTTTTCATTTAATACCATGGGAGTGATAGTATATCAAAAGTAAATTTTATCAAGTATGGGCACATGAATTCCAAGCTCTTCATATTCTTTTCATATATAAATTATCACACTCACATGCATACTTTACAATTTCAGGTTCAATACAGCTGAGTTTATGAGTTTCTGCATACCATTAGTAACTTCCGCACTGCTGCACTGTGTAATACTTATTTTAGTTCTCTGTAGTTTTTCTCCGCTATTCAGCCATTTTTCCTTACTATACTTCCAAAGCAGCAGATGTATTTCTGAAAAATGTAAAAGATGCATGCCTTTGTGCTTAATAAGTAAACTGCAGAGAATAATTTTAATCATCACTCAGATCACAAAATTATTCCATAAAGCTTGACAACAGCAGCACAGAACAGTGGCAGAATAAATGCAGTTATCAATGACATCTTTTAAAAGTCATTGATCAGAATATCGGAAATACGTTGCTTTAAGATTTGTCATGGGAATTTACGTTTTACATCCATAACTAACAAAACAGCTGCTTTTAAAATTAAGAGTAAAGAACTCTGTTGCCTGCCTATTTCATTGAGTCCTCTGCATCTTGTCTTTAAATCCAATGCACGGAGGAGTTCTTGGTTTTTATCCTCTCCTCTTCTCAAAATTAATGTGAGTCATATAAAGCACCTGACACTGGTAATCATTCCTTTATATTTAAAATATATGTAGCTAGAACAAATGTATGACTCACTTGGCCACGTTCCATAGCTGTGCTACTGTACCTGAATAGCTCTGCAGCACTCCACCTTTTGTACATATTGCGTGCTTTAAAGCTGTCTAGTGTAACAGATAAATCTGGGCAATCACGTATTTTGTAATGATTTCTCCTGACATTCTCAATTACATTTTGGAGAGCCTTGAATACAACAGTTCCAGCAGTTCCCTCAACCGACAGCATAAATTTTCTTAAACTGCAACAGAGTGCTGCGCAAGATTTATTTGCTGAGCAGTTAACTCTGGTTACACCATCAAAAGCAGGAACTGAAATTGCATCAAATTTCACCAGCAGTAACTAATTTGTTAGTTTTTTAATTAATTTTTGAAGGTAAATGGTAAGAGCCAAGCTAGAAACAAAGATTAAATTCATATAATCACAGCACAGAAGGATTTCTTTAAATTTCCTACAAATTAGTGTGGAGTGCAAACCATCATAAAAGCAGGCCACTATAATATTATTAGGGGGCCTTGATAACATTTTTGGCAACAGGTTGGAAGTTAAAGAAGGTATGAAGCCAGTACTCTGAAACACCACCTAACAGTGGGTAAATTCCTATGTACATAGGTACTTCTTACGTACTACATGGAAACCTGGATTGCTAGGGTGATGGGAGGTTGGTGGATTTTAATCTTTGTATGTAAAAGCTGACATATTTTGAAAACTCATAAACTGGCTCCACTTTTGGGGGGGGGG